>NC_138095.1:20776733-20996762 GCF_964212035.1 Myotis nattereri | reverse complement strand
TCTCCTCCTGTTCCTTCTCATCCTCCTCTCCTTCCCTCTCTCCTTCTCCTTCTCTTTATTTCAGCACAGAAGGGAGAGGGAGAGATAGAAACATCAATGATGAGAGAGAATCATTGATCAGCTGCCTCCTACACGTCCCCCACTGGGGATTGAGCCCGCAACCCGGGCATGTGCCCTGAACGGGAATTGAACTGTGACCTCCAGGTTCATAGGTCAAGGCTCAGCCGCTGAGCCATACCGCTGGGCCAAAGCCTAGCTCCTGCATCCTCCATCAACCATTCCAGCTCTCGGGAGGTGAACTCTATAGAAGGAGCCTTATAAAGGGAAAGGTTTTACTGTTGTTAAAAGACAAGATGACTTAGACACCAAAATGCCATTTGCTATCTTCTGCATTGATTTTTATTAACTTTAATGCAGACTCTTCCTTGTATCTAATTGTGCCATTTTATTTTCAAATACAAACACGGTATTGACAGTCTTATTCCCTCATTGACACTTCTGCAGCCTTTTGTTGTCTTTTATGAGGCGATTCCAGTGAGGGAAAACATTAAATGGAATTTACGGTGATATATTTACCCGGCTAGGTTGTAACTATTTCTAAAATAAATAAAACTTTTCAGACAAGAAGACTGAACAAGTGCAGGTATCCATGATGGCATCTCACTTTCCCCTGGGAGGGGGAAGGTGCCTCCCAAGTCCACAGGCAGTTCCCTAAGGCCCTTCTGGTTTTCCCAAACAACCGCTCTCTACGCAGAGTAGCTTGTATGAAACTGTACACCCTGTGAGTGGTCCAATAAATATTCATTAGTAAAATGTACATAAGCCACTGAGGCATTTTTTTTTTTCCTTAAAGATATGCTTTTAGCAATAAAATGCTCCATTTTGATCTACTGGGTAGAGTCCGTGTAGGCCTCAAATCATGATCCCGAATTCTACCGCTCACATCCTTTGGAACTTGAAAAAAAATATGAACAAATTTGGCCCAAAATGAAATTGGAAAGACATAAAAATGAAGCAATAAATGCTGTGAGGTGCCAAGTTCAGAATTCAGCTGCTCCAGTGGAGGGCCTCTGGGTGTTTGCTATGCAAATCTCCGAGTCCTGCTTCATCAATACCGCAGGGAGACAATTAGGGCTAAAATAAAGATTTCTAGATAACAAGCACAAATAAGAAATAAATAAATAAATATACAAAACAAAGAAAGCTAATGTGACTCTTTTATTTTTATAAAATACATTTTTATTGATTTCAGAGAAGAAGGGAGAGGGAGAGAGAGATAGAAACATCAATGATGAGAATCATTGATTGGCTGCCTGTGCGCCCCTACTGGGGATCAAGCCTGCAACCCAGGCACGTGCCCTTGACCAGAATCGAACCTGGGACCCTTCAATCCGCAGGCTGACACTCTATCCTCTGAGCCAAACCAGCTAGGGCCCACCCATTTTATATGCTAAGTGGTTAAACACTCAGGCACTCAGAGCAGGCAGATCCATGTTCCACCCTCCACTCAGCCTTGGCCAAATGATGAACCCAGTTTGAGAGCTAAGACTTGGTTTCCTCATCCAAATGGTTATGCAACCTCACGGGTTTGTCATGAAGACTAAGTGAGAGAATATGTGCGAATCAATCCGCTGAAGCTGCTACTATCATTGAAGTTGCTTGCTGTGCCAATCATGTGCCCTCTTCTTCTTCTTTTTTGCTTTTTCTTTTTGTTAATCCTCACCTGAGGATATTTTTCCATTGATTTGTAGAGAGAGTGGAAGGGAGAAGGAGAGACAGAGAGAAACATCAATGTGAGAGAGACACATCAGTTGATTGCCTCTTGCATGTACCCTGACCAGGGCCTTGGAACTTGCAACCAAGGCATGTGCCCTTGACAGGAATCGACCTGGGACCCTTCATTCCAGGGGCTGATGCTCTATCCACTGAGCCAAACCAGCTAGGTCTTGCCCTCTTATCCTTCTCCTGAGACAACCTCCTTAAAGCCCTGATTGCTGACATTCTTCTGCTGCTACAGACCAGACCAAAACCTTTTACAATTAATTGGATTCAATGGTCTCTTATGTCATTTGGCATTACTCTCATGATCTAAAACTTAAATTTTTTCTGGAAATTAACTATTTGTTTCATTTTGTGATTATATTTGATGACTCTTCTTGAAAACACCCACTTAATAATAAGGAAATAATGAAGTTTTATTTATTTATTCAGTATTAAAAGCATCAATGTGGTATACTAACGTTTAAAAAAATTTAAACTTACATCCTGCTATATGCATACATCCGTTCTTTACATAAATGGATTGAATAAAGAATTTAAAGTTTATGACAGATGTCTTCTTATCATATGCCAATTGGAAATAAGGTTATATTTACATATAAGCTATATACCCATATATTTATAAATGCGGATAAAATTTAAAAGTTTCAGCTTCTATGCATATCCTTCCATGTGCATAATCATTCATTTCTTCCTTCCAGAATTATTTCCTTTGAATATCTGCTTCATACAAGACTTTGTGGTAGCCTAGGCCAGTGTGGCTCAGTTGGTTGATTGTTGTTTTATACACTGAAGGGTCACTGGTTTGATTCTTGGTCAGGGCACATACCCAGGTCAATCCCCAGTGGGGGTTGTATAGGAGGCAGGTGGTTGAAGTTTCTCTCTCACATCAATGTTTCTCTCTCTCTCTTCCTCTTCTTTCCTCTCTCTAATATCAATAAGAAGAAGACATTGTGGTTTGGGAGATGTGTGTGTGTGTTGAGTGTATTGTGTGTGTGTTTGTGTATGTATGGAAATAAGGACATATGTTTATAGATAAATATAATATGCATACTCATAGCAAGCACGTAGCTATAATTATAAAACACACCAATTTATCACTAGATGTTATGGACTCAGTTTCCCATTAACTGGATACAATAAATAGTTTCCAAAACTATCTTGCAAAGAAGATGCATTTGGTTAAGAAACAAGAACATCCAATGAAAATGCAAGTTTTAGAAATATCTGAGAGTTAAGAATAGTTAGTGAATAATAAAATCTATGACACAAGGACCTGATGTTAATAAAAGCAGATGCCAGCTACTCCCGAACTGTCCACAGTGGGAAGGGAGAGGCGGAGGTTGGGTTTCCGGGCAACTCAGCTATCCCTCTGGGAGGATTCAGATACATCACTGCTTTTCAAACCTGGGGATATTTGAAAAAATACAAGTGCCTGGACCCCCACCTCAGACCAGCTGCACCAGACACTCTGGCCCAGGGTCCGGGTGTCAGCGATTCAAGTCCGCCCCGTCATTGTAATGTGCAGCTAGGGGACAATAGAATCCATTACACAAGGACCCGTGGCCTCTGCAAATGGGAGTGCAAACCCAAATGACACTTTCTTTTTCTTTTGTTGCAAGAAGCTGGTAAGTTCTACAAGGAGTTTCGGTGCCATGGGAGGTCAGCTGGGTTATAATTAGCTCTAATTGGCTCTCCTAGCAGCTGAAAGGTTCTCTCCCTACAGCTGCATGAGACTCCAAAAGGGGAGGGATGTGCTTGACCTTGACCTTTAAACACATCTAAGAAGTCCCTTCCAGCACATTCTTATGGCCAGTGCCCTGCCGCCCAGCAGGGCCAGGCTACATCCAGGAAATTGATGGAAAACAGTCTCACTGAGTCAGATGCTCTCTCCCAGGTGCCAGTACCTCTGACGCCCAGAGAAAGGACTGGGTGGGGAAGGAGGCAGCACCCTCATTTCTGGTCAGCGCTGCCCCTTCACTTGTTCAGCTGCCACCCAGTAACTTTGGGGTGCGAACTCCCCTTCAGGCAGAGAAACTAAGCTCCGTACATATGTATTTAATGCAGAAGAGCAACACTTGATGCCCGAAAAGGTTCCATCCATGTTGCTCCCAGGCAATCAGTCCTGAGCAATTAAGGCGGCTTTCACGGCGCTCAGGGCCTAATGTTTTCCTCGCGTCTCCAATTTCGTCTTTAACAGCTTTGTGTACCAAACACGTGAAACCATTTCTCTTTCCTGAAATAAGCCTGGTGTTCACAGCTTTCTTCTCTGTTTTTTTCTTGTGTGTCTGTATTTTCCTTTACGCAGGTACCTCTGTGTGGGCACCACCTTTGTCATCCTCACACAGGGCGTCCTGTGGAAAAGGGGCCACACCGTGGCTGAATGAGGGGACGAGAGTGACGTGGCAAAGTGATGGGATATTGCCTGGACTTCCAAGGGCCACGAAATCCAAGTTGGAATTAAAAGATCCAAAGGCAGCATGGCCCCTGCCCCCAAGGTGACGGCAGTCCAGGGTGGGAGCAACCGTGTGAGGACAGGCATACTGCCATCGGGGTGCCGAGGAGGTTTCTCCTGCCTTTTCTCCTGGGGAGGCCTGGCGGGAGGAGAGGAAAGGACAGAGGCTTGCTCCGGTGCCCTGGTGGTTACAGTGGTCTGAGGGGCGTGGGGCCAGACGGCGGTGGTTTTATGTCAGAAGGAAACTGGCAGCGATGGAGGAGACTAGCATTTTTGCGTTAGAATCTAGGTCATGGTAGCACAGCTGAGAGTGGACTAAGGTACGAGAGAGTCAGGTGAAGAGGCAGGAATGGCAGAAAGCGACTGCCTCCAGCAGCCCGGGATGCCAAAATGTCCCTTCTCTTAAGCGGAAGTCAGTATTGGCTTTGGGTAGATGGAATTGGGTTCAAATCTCGCCTCTGCCACGCGCTCACCTCGCATCCTTGGGTGGGATACTGCCTCCCTCTGTGCCCTCCGAACGTGGGGATGCAACTCTTGCTACTGCAAGCTCAGCTCACACTGAGCAGCAAGAGTCTCCGGATGGGGAGGCCCAGGTGCAGGCCCTGAGGGACTGAAGCTCTTGGACCCGCCCTACTCACGTGTTGCCTCCCCTCCCCAGCGGGAGGGGAGTGGCTTCTTCTCAGAGTCCCCAGCAGCGCTCTCCGCCTGTGTCACCATCCACGCTGACCGAGGACGGCTGTGTGAGGGTCGGAGGACGGCTGTAACACAGTACCACCGCCTGGGAGGCTTACAACACCAGGGGTGTATTGTCTCACAGCCTGGAGACCAGAAGTCCAAGATCAAGGTATGGACAGGGCGGTGCGCCCTCTGAACGCAAGGGAAGGGCCTGTTCCAGGCTTCTCTCCCGGCTCCTGGGAGCTCCCGCCCTGGGTGGTGGGGTAACTCCATGCTTCCCATGGCGCTCTCCCTGTGCTGGTCTGCGCCCGCATTTTTCCTTTTAGTCAGGACAACAGTCATATTGGATCAGGGTCCACCCTATTGGTATTTGAACTTGAAGACCTCTGGAAAGACCCCCATCTCTAAATCAGGTCACATTCTGAGGCCTTGGGAGCTGGGATTTCAAAATATCTTTCCTAGGGGAACATAATTCAGCCCAGAGCCATAGCCTACCCCTGCACTAATGACTAAAAAGGGAGGGAGACCTGCCACAGCTGGTGTACATTGTCCAGGGTGGGGTGGACGTTGGGGAATTGTCTGCTGTGTCCACGCGTGTTCCTCGTGGGTCATGGTGAGAGGAACGGAGCACTCAGTACCAGGCGGGGACACGGCACCCAGAGCGTGGACTTAGAGTCCACGTGTTTGTCTGCATGTGACCTGGACCCAGGTTCTCAGCTTCAGCGGAGCAGCGATAACGATGGAGCTGGTGTGGCCCCCCGGCAGGAGCTAAATGAGACAATCCGTGTAACGAGCTCAGCGTGGTGCCTGGTCCCACTGCACATGCGCACTAAACGAGAGTGTCACTTGTTGTAGTTATTAATATTACTGCAGGACCTGCTGTGGCCATGGGTGAAGGAGCTGCCCACGTGGCTCCTTAAGAGACTCGAGTGTCACCAGAGGAGCAGGGACATGAGAGCAGTGGGCTTTGGAGTCTTTGAAATGAAGGACCTTAGGACGTTCATGGGAAGATCTGGCAAAGATACAGGCCTGAGCTCTAGCCAGTTTGACTCAGTGGATAGCATGTTGGCCTGCAGACTGAAGGGTCCCAGGTTCGATTCTGGTCAAGGGCACATGCCCCCAGTGTGGGCTCGATCCCCAGTAGGGGGCGTGCAGGAGGCAGCCGATCAATGATTCTCTCTCATCATTGATGTTTCTGTCTCTCTCTCCCTCACCCTTCCTCTCTGAAATCAAGAAATATATATTACAAACAAACAAACAAACAAAAAAGATACAGGCCTGACACCCTGGAGGAGGCTGCGGGCCTATGAGCTTTGTCACTGGTTAACTATTAATTGTGAGTGTAAGGAGCTAGCTCAGGGACAGGCTGCAAACCAGGAAAGGGGAGGACGCAGACCAAACTCCGGGAGCTTCTGTGCTTAGGCAGACACGGGGTAGAAAGAAAATAGAGACCCCGAGGTCCTGACAGCATTCTTATTTGACATCTCAAGGTGCAAAAGAAAAAGCTGTAATCGAGGGGCGTGAACTCTAAAGGAGGAGGCATGGGGGCGGTCTCAGCTGTAGCTCAGCTGAATGAAATGCAAAAACTTGTGAGTGGAGGACAGAACTAGGTCTAGGGGAGGGGGACCGGATGGGAGAGTTTGGGAGCTTAAGGGAGGAGGGTTCAAGTCCAAAGCTGAACATTGGGCAGGAAGTTGAGGTTCTGCGGTAATGTGAAGGGCAGGTGTGTATATGTATGTGTGTGTGTGTGTGTGTGTGTGTGTGTGTGTGTGTGATGTTTCGGGATTACAGCAGTGGTTCTCAACCTGCGGGTCGCGACCCCTGTGGCGGTCGAACGACCCTTTCACAGGGGTTGCCTAAGACCATCCTGCCTATCAGATATTTACATGACGATTCATAACAGCAACATTACAGTTATGAAGTAGCAACGAAAATAATTTTATGGTTGGGTCACAACATGAGGAACTGTATTTAAAGGGCCAGAAGGTTGAGAACCACTGGATTACAGTGAGGTGACTGTGAGTTGCAGCCAGCGTGGAGGCTTGGAGTCCAGTCTGGGCAAGATTCAGAGAAAGACGCCAGACTGGGGATAATTTGGGGGGCACTGAAGCCCTCGAGCGTGGAGGAGGCTTCTGGGGCTCCCGGCGGGTGTATGGCATTGTGGGGAGGTTCAGTCTGGCATCAGGGGGTTGAGGATGCTGCGGCGTGTCTGGACCACATGGATGCAACGATCTAGAGGCACAGAGATCTAAAACCGTGCGTGCACATTTGGGGCTGGGGGTGGAGAGGAGGATGCCTTAGGAAAAGATGCTATCTAAAGCCTGTAGTCTGGACCAAGTTGAAGACTCTGCCAATGTTATAAACCAAAAAGAATTTTCCCCCCAGCCTCGTCACAATACTTTGAAGTTGTGAAATGAATGCATCCTATAGTTATTTACTGGCTTATTCTTCATTTGTGGGTTTAAGCACCGTGCTTTTGTGATTCCGTCTATGTTTATGATCGGCTTACATTTCGGTTGTGTGTTCTAGCATGTCATCCCCCGGGGAAACTAGGGCCCAGGTCCCCGTCAAACACTCTGTACCGTCTAGCAAAGTGTCTCTAGCTGAAGATAATTTGGTATATATTTTTTTTGGGTGGGGCCAACTAATGAAAGGACAGTACGTTATGAATGAAATATGTTTTCAGTGTGGGAAACAGTAATCAAGTGTTAATGTACCCATGTCCTGATGTGAGGAGGGAGGGGGCAGTAGAGGAATTGGCATTCAGACCCTTGGTTCCCGATCTCCTGGCTCTGCATCAAAGTCTCCTCGTAGGGCAGCGGTTCTCAGCCTGTGGGTCGCGACCCCTTTGGCTGTCGAACGACCCTTTCACAGGGGTCGCCTAAGACCATCCTGCATATCAGATATTTACATGACGTTCATAACAGTAGCAACATGACAGTTCCGAAGTAGCAACGAAAATAATTTTATGGTTGGGTCACAACATGAGGAACTGTATTTAAAGGGCCAGAAGGTTGAGAACCACGGAGGCAATGGTTTCTAGACTCTCCTCACACCGAAATCATGTGGACATTTAAAAAAATACAAATGCCCATTTTCACTCTTAGACATTCTCATTCCATTGGTGGTCTAGAGTATACGGAGTGTCACTATATTTTAAAAATATATTTTTATTGATTTCAGAGAGGAAATAAGAGAAAGAGAGAGAGAGAGAGAGAAACATCAATGATGAAAGATAATCATTGGTTGTGGCTGCCTCCTGCACACCCCACACTGGGAATTGAGCCCGCAACCCACGCATATGCCCTGACTGGGAATCGAACTGTGACCTCCTGATTCATAGGTTGATGCTCAACCACCAAACATGTCCACGCTGGCCGGGCCTGAATGTCACTATTTTTTAAAACTACCCAGATAATTGGAATCGATAGCACAGGTTGGGAATCCCTGTCCTAATCTCTGTCAAATTGAAATGCATAATCTCATCACTGCAGCTTTCAAAACACAAATAAAAAAGCCTACCATAAATATATATGATACTGATGTACAAATCAGTATTCTACAGAGGATATCACAAATATTATCATTTATATAGTGTAGAATAAAATAAACCAGTATCGCAAATAGAACATAGAATAGACTAAACTGCCTAAACTGAAGTATATAAAATATCCAAATATTTAATATAAAATAAAAGAAGGCTTTTGGGTTAGTAAGAAAGGGAACTATTATTTAGTTTAAAAAAAAAATTGCCAGACTATTGAAAGAAATCAATTTAAATGTGGGGGATTTGGGGGGGCTTGAGAAAGAACCTCCTCCACAGAGCCCACACTCAAAATGAGCCAAGAGATGAACACGGTAAGAGATGTGATAGATATAGTCAATATATTATGCTGGTCACTGGTAAAGACGGGGTGCAGAAGGCGGGTCTAGATCTCTTAGAAAACAAGGCTGGCTACCACTTCGCACCTGGGCCGGGTAGGTTTGCCCAGGTAAGTCCCCGATGGCACTAAATGCGTTAGGTCTTCTCGGGGCAGCAGTGCTTTGGGGTGAAGGCAGAGGAGCAAACCAGCAGAGAGCTCACAGGGCAAGGACAGAGCCAGGCTTCTCCCATGGCACCAACAGAATAAATCACCTGCCTGGGATGGGATTTAGGGGTGTGGGGGTGTGGGTAGGGGGAGGGGAGCCCTCCACATGAAGGAATGGGGGTATGAGGCTCCACACCCGTACAGAGAGACTCCTCCACATTCACCCAGATGATAGAATTCAATGTAAGAGAACGAATCTTCCAGAAAAAAAAGCAGGCACTACCTAGGTGGCTATTTTTCTGCCTTCTGATTAAGGATGGTCTTGCTTAGCTTCGGAATGGTGGAAAGAATCACAGAGACGGATCAATAATTTTGACTACAGACAATTTGGGGGCTAACAGATGATTAAAGATTTTTTTTTAAGATGAAGATAGTACATGTTGGTGGGAGGATAAATTGAGGCAACCTTTCTGGATATAAATTTGGCAATTTATTTTAAGAGCTTTAACATGTTCATATCCTTTGACTCAATAATTCCACTCTTAGAAACCCGAGAGTGTAATCAATGATAGGGTCAAAGATTTATGGTCAAAGATGTTCATTTCAGGCTATTCATCATAATGAAAAAAGTGGGACCAACGGAATGCCCAACAATATGAGCATGATTAAATACATGGTGACTCCATACTATGGGAGTTTTATGTTTCAAGTTAAAATGGAGCTTTTAAATACTTTTTAATGGGGGAAATGTTTGCAAAAATTTAAGCCATATATATATATGGCACAAAAATAATACATTGTATAATTGTAATGGTGAAAAAAGTAGCTTTTATTGTAAAATATTTCAAAAAAATGCATCAAAATGTTAACAGTAGTGAGTGATTGGGATTGTAGCTATCTTTGCTTGCTTCAAAATAATAACAATTCTGGTTTTTACATTACACTTAGATGAGTGCTTATTGATCATGTTCCTTAAAAGGCCATATTTTTGTTGGGATCTGAAGGTCATGGGGTCCTTCAGCATGCCAGTCTGGTAGCGCTGGGACCAAGAACCACCTGCCAAAGTCCCAGTAGGACTCCTAGGCCTTTCACCACCGAGGCCACACTCATGGCAGTTTCTGGAAAAAGCACTTTGGGAAGAGGTGTGAGAGAGATACCAGAGCCGGGGCACCAGCTGGGCCAGTCAGTGTGCAGGCAGAGCTGCTGGAGCCAGGCCAGGTACCCAATGCACCGACTGGCGCCTCCTCGGAGCATCTGCTGCGCTCTCCTGCCCAGGCGCACTGCCAGCAGCGCCGCCAGCCGGGCTGCAGGCGTGCTCCTGGCGCTTTAAATGGGGCATCGAAAATAGCCCCCGGCTGCTCCTCTTCCCAGAGAGCCGGGGTGTTTGTCTGCAAATCTAGTTGATAACATTCCTAACCTTGCCGTTGCACCCAGGCCTGGAGAGTGTGGCCTGGTACAGAGGCGAAGACGACTGCAACAGCACCTAGAGTTCCCTAATGTGGAAAAGGAAAGACTGAAGCCGCCCCAGCCGGTGTGGCTCAGTGGTGGAGCGTCGACTTGTGAACCAGGAGGTCAGGGTTCGATTCTCCGTCAGGGGGGCAGCGCTGGATAATTTATAGTACAGTGGGGCCTTGACTTACGAGTTTAATTCATTCAGAGACTGAGCGCGTTAACTCAAATTACTCTATCAACTCAGCGCAAAAAATCAGCCCAGAGACAGCCGGTATCTCAAAAAACTCGTTAGTCGGGACACTCGTAAGTCAAGGCCCCACTGTATTTAAATGATTAAATGACACAGGATGTAGCTGATGCGCGATTAGGAAGTTAAAACAATGTGCAGTGGCAGGAGGCGCGGGCAGCTGAGGTGGAGATGCTTGCGACGTGCAGTGATGTTTCAAGAAACATGGAATGGAACAGTCGGTGGTACCCGATGCTCCGCAAACTGCCTCTAACCCGCTCTTCCTTTGTCCGTGGCAAACGGTGGTTCTATTGGCTGCGTAGTCCTGCCCCGAGGCCAGGCCCCTGTCCAGGCCCAAGGGCATTTTCTGTAGAACTGGGAATCGGCTGGACTTGGCGGCTAGAAAGGGGAAAAGCTTCATGTCTCCGTGTCTCATTTGCTTTCCCCTCCGACTCCAGCAGGCACAGGACCCGAATCAACCAGCGAACAGTAGGGAGGAGTGAGGGAGAGGGACTCAATCTGTTCCGATGTCTGTCTCCCTGATCCTTGGAACAGGGAGCCGGCGCCACCTCCGAGCCCAAGTGTTCTTGTATGGGGAGCGCATCCTTTTAAAGAATTAGTCTTCAGCGTTCTGTCAATTACGGCCTCCAAATCTGGCTGAGTAATCAAATGCCAGCTGACAGCAAATATCAAACTGCTCGGGAGCCGGAGTGAGACACAGACAAGTGGGTTCTGTGTGATTGCTGTGGTAATTTGCTTTTTAATCTTTAATACCAATTAAATGCAGGGGAGCTGAAGCCCGAGCATTGCTCAGATGAGACAGCCCACCAGCGGACGCTGCGAGCTGCCCAGCACGGATTTCTTGGCTCCTGTGACTGCACCGGGTCTTGGGGAACAGGGATTCTGGCAATGACCGTGGACTCTGCACTGTCAGCAGGCAGGGAGCCCTCCCAGCCCCCCCTGCCCGCATGGCACTGCTGGGCCATGTGCCCTCAAAGGCTATGATCAATTACCTTCCCCTCATTGTCCCAGCATCACTGTGGGTCTAATTTTTTTTAGCCTTCATGCTTCGGGGGAGAGGGAAGGAGGAAGAGAAACAATGTTTACTGAACACCCTCAGGTGCAGTTACATAGCAGAGGCTGTTCTTGGTGGTTCGTGCCAAGACATCAGTGTAGGCTCATGTCTCTGAGACCAACCCCAGAGGAACTTAAGAACAGTGGTCTGTGCCTGGCTGGTGTGGCTCAGTGGTTGAGCATCGACCTACGAACCAGGAGGTCACGGTTTGATTCCCAGTCAGGGCACATGCCCAGGTTGTGGGCTTGGTCTCCAGTGTGGGACGTGCAGGAGGCAGCCGACCAGTGGTTCTTTCTCATCATTGATGTTTCTCTTTTTCTCCCTCTCCTTTCCTCTCTGAAATCAATAAAAATATATTAAAAAACAAACCAACCCCCAAAACAGTGGTTCTCAGCCCAGAATGGCCCCCCTTCTCCAGGGACCTTTGGCAATATCTGGAGATATTTTGCTGGTCTCAGCTGGGAAGAGGGTACCACTGGCATGTGGTGGGTATATACCAGGGATGCTTCAGAAATCCTACAATGCACAGGGCAGCCCATACATCAGTGAGTTATTTGGCCCAAAATGTCAGTGATGCTGAGGTTGAGAAACTAGCTCTGGACTGAAAAAAGAAACTTAGAAAAATGAGAAAATTGTTGGAGTTTTAGAGGTTTTTAAAAAAACATATTTTATTGATTTTAGAGAGAGATAGAACCATCCATGATGAGAGAGAATCATTGATCAGCTGCCTCCTGCATGCCCCACCCTGAGGATCAAGCCCGCAAACCGGGCATGTGCTTTGACCAGGAATTGAACCATGACCTTCTGATTCAGAGGTTGATGTTCAACCACTGAGCCACGCAGGCCAGGCTCTAGAGATATTTTTGAACTTGTGAGTGATGATGGACAGCCAGCCCAGAGCCCTGAAGGCGGGGCTGCTGCAGGCTGCTTCTGCTCCCGCTCCATCATGGCTGTGGGAAACACAGAAGCTGTTCCATGTGACAACTCAGGCATAGTCGAGGCATTCTCAAGACCAGTGAGGACAGGATTAGGCCTGGACTTGTTTGGAGCTGGCGAAACAGGTGGAAAGTCCTGTACTTTGGGCAGTTGCTTCCTAGCTTTTCTGATCTAACCCTTCCCCCGCACCTTCCTTTCCTACCTTGTGGTCATTTTTAGCTAAGTGTCTCCTTTTACCATTGTTTCCTTTGGGTTGACAAAAAGTAAACACTTGAAGAAGGTGGTGGTTTTGTGGATCAGGAGGTGATGACCGTGGTTTGCTGGTTCCTACAGTTCTCCGACCTGGGGTTTACTCACCTGAGCGGATTAGGCTGATACTGAGGGGGCTTCTGGCTTTCCCACACTAATTGTCTGATGGGGTAGCTGGTACTCGTAGGGGAGAGGAGCTCACTAGCCAAAAAAAGGAGATGTTTGAGAAGAATGGCAGTTTTTTAAAAAGTGGCATTATGAAAAATGCATTACCATCCATCAGAAGCAGAAATATTAGAACATACAGACTAAGGTTTTAAAACAAGCCTAAAAAACATAGTAAAAGAGGCAAAGAAACAGAGAACAAGAAAGTAACAAGGTGAAAATCTGGGTATGAAATATATAATAGTTGAATAATGATGGATTATTTAGCAAAATGGATATAGCAGAGGAATGAATTAGGGATTTGGAACACCAGAGTGAGGGCTTTCTGAGAAAGAAGACAGAAAAAGACAACAAAATAGAAAAGCTAAGAGAGGGATGAACAAAGAAGTGGAAAAGTGAAAATCCAGTCTATAGGGCAGTGATGGCACGTGAACTCATTTTTTTGGTTGATTTTTCTTTGTTAAATGGCATTTAAACATATAAAATAAATATCAAAAATATAAGTGTTTTACTATGGTTGCAAATATCAAAAAATTTCTATATGTGACACGGCACCAGAGTTAAGTTAGGGTTTTTCAAAATGCTGACATGCCAAGCTCAAAAGGTTCGCCATCACTGCTATAGAGGTACCACCAAGCCAGCAATGTAGAGCAGATAAAGGATATACAAAATAAAAATAGGAAAAAGAAACTCTTAGCCCAGCCAGTGTGGCTCAGTGGTTGAGCATCAACCCTTGAACCAAGAGGTCCTGGTTTGACTCCTAGTCAAGGCACATGCCAGGGTTTCAGGCTTGATCCCCAGTAGGGGGTGTGCAGGAGGCAGCGATCAATGTCTCTCTCTCATTGATGTTGCTGTCTCTCCATCATTCTCCCTTCCTCTCTCTCTCTAAAATCAGTAAAAACATATTTAGAAAAAGAAAAAAAAAACTCTTGGAAGAAATAATACAGATTTTCTGGAGGAAAAAAATAAGACCTCTGATTAAAAGAGCTCTTATTGTGTCAAAGAGGAGAGATAAGGGAAACCTTGATCTTATGATGTCAAAGGGTAAATGGTAATTTAATAGTGGAGGACACTTACCTTAACCAGGTACTATATCAGCATCATTTATCCTCGATGTGATGCACTAAGACGGATGGGCACCACATCTCTGTGGTATTCTTTCCTAAATTTTAAACCTCCAGCCAACCGTTAGAAAACATCAGACAAACCCAAATTGAGGCTGTTGTACAAAATGCCTGATTTGTGTTCTTCAAAAGTGCCCTGGTCAGGAAAGACGGAAGACTGAGGGACTGAGGGACTGCCATAGACTGCCACAGACTATGGAGACATGACATCTCTGTGCAAGGTAGGATTATGGGTTAAACCCAGAACAGCAACAGAAAGGAGATGAGTCAAAACGATGATATGTGAATGTCTGTAGTTTACTTAATAATATTGTACCACTGTTAACTCTACTATTTTTATGTATGACGCTAATGTTAGGGAAAATTGAATAAGGAACGGGGATTTTCTATACTGTCTGGGCAACTCCTCTGTCAGTCTAAAGTTCTTTCAAAATAAAGAATTGAAAATATGCAAATCCATTATCTCCAGTGTTGAAAAATTTGATGACTAATTATTATATGAGTGCCTCCACCTCCTCACCACTACATGGTAAAAACAATCTTTATAATTTTAGACATTCTAATAGACGTGTAGTGGCATCTCATTATGGCTTTGATTTGCATTTCCCTAATGACTAATGGTTTGGGGCATCTTTTCAAACGCTTATTTGACATATACTTGATAAATGTCTGTTCATATCTATTTTTTTAAATTTGCATTTTTTTTTCTGGTGCTTTGAGGATTCTTCACCTTCTGCAAACAAGCAAGAAATGTGATGCACAAGTATATTTTCTTGGACATTTGGGGTCAATCTCTAAAACTCTAAAGGAGAGATAGAATAAGATTTGTGTTACTTTGGGTTGGGCAAAACATTTTCAGATACAACACTAAAAGCACAATCCATAAACTAAAAAATTAAGTTGGGCTCTACCGAAACGAAAACTTGTAACGTCTTTTTCTGGTCTGATTATTAGAGTAATGCTGGCTCCATCAAATGAATTTGGAAGCGTTTACTTCTCTTTCATTTTCTGGGAGAAGTTGTGCAGAAATTGGAATTATTTTTTTCCTTAAATGTTTGGTGGAATTTGCCAGTGAAGCCATATGGGCCTGGGATTTTCTTTGGTTGGAAGCTTTCAACAATACATTTAATTTTCTTAATAGATACAGGGATATTCAGGTTACTATTTCTTCTTGAGTGAGTGTTGGTAGTTTGTCTTTCAAATAATCAGTTAATTTCATTTAAGGTGTTGAAGTTATTGGCATAAAGTTATTCTGAATATTCCCTCATTATCATTGAGATAATTACAGGAGCAGTGGTCATGGCCCCTTTTCCATTTCAGATATTGGAAATTTGTGTCTTTTTTTTTTATTAGTCACTCTGACTAGAAATGTATTAACTTTATTGATTTTTATATAAAATCCAGTTTTGGGTTTCATTGATTTTTCACTGTTGTTGGTCTTTCCATTTCATTGATTTCTGCTCTTACCTGTATTATTTCCTTTTCACTTCTTGCTTTAGCCCTAATTTGCTCTCCTTCTGAAGTACTCTTAGGTGGATGATTTGAGATCTTTATTCTTTTCTAATTATAAGCATATAATGCTACATGTGTCTAAGCACTGCTTTAACAGCATTTTATAACTTATTTTCATTTTTATTCCATTTAAAATATTTTAAAATTTCCCTTGAGACTTTTTCTTTGACCAAAATGTTATTAGCCGTGTGTTTTTTTAACTTCCAAATATTTAGATATTTTCCAAATAGCTTTCTGTTACTTAATTTCTAGTTTAATTTCTTTATGGTTGGAAACCTGATTTTGTATAATTTCTATTCTTTCACTTTTGTTAAACATTGTTTAATGTCCAAGAATATAGTGCATTTTGATGAATGTTCCATGTAAATTTAAAAATCAATCAGATTTGGTCAATTTTGGTGTAGGGTGTTGTTCAGGGCTTTTATATTCTTAGTCATTTTCTCCCTACTTGTCTTGTCAGTTCCTTACAGCAGCAGTTTTCAACCTTTTTATCTCCTGGCACACATAAACTGATTACTAAAATTCTGTGGCACTCCAAAAAATATATTGTATTTTTTTGGCCGGCCGATCTGACAAATAAAAAGGGTATACTGTTAATTCGTTTACACCAAATGGCTATTGTTGGGTTGGCTGTTGCCACTTTTTTATTTGACAATCTAAAGGAAAAGAGGTCAGTGCTGCTGACTAAAATAGTCAGGTATTGCATTTATTAAAAATTCTTGCGTAACACGGGTTGAAAATCGCTGACTTAGAGCATCGAGGGTGCCAATCATAATTGTGAATTTGGTTATTACTGCTTCAACTAGATAAGCTTCGAATTCATATATTTTGAAGCTCTGTTGTTGGTTCAACCACAGATAGAATTACTATTTCTTTTTTTGAGCATGGAACCCTTTATTATTAAGTCATGTCCCTATTTATCCATGATAACAGTCTTTGCACAACAGATAAGCCAGCTTTCCTTAGTCAGTGTTTGCACGTGGTGCAGTGGAGTTAACACGGCAGATCCGAGGCTACTGTCCTTTGAAAGGCCCATGGGCAAGGTTGGCCCTGGGCTGAAATTTGGGATGGATTTCTCTTTATCTTGCGTCTCAGTATTTTTTCTCTCTGTAGCTTCCATTCAGTGCTCTTTGTCCTACTTCATTGGATTATGTAGAAAAAAACCATTTCCGTGTATCTGGTGTGGAGTAATTTGTTTTGAGTTAATATTTTGTAAGGTTTGAGTGAAGGCTTAAGTTCTTCTTTTTTTTTTTACATATCCAGTGGTTGCAGCACCATATGTTGAGCAGACTGTACAAATTCGTTTACTGTAAGCACAAGACTTATTTTTGAACCCTGAACTCTGTTCCATGGATCTATATTTCTATCCCCAGGTCAGGCCCACAGTGTCTTGATAACAGTGGTAACTTCAGAGTGAGTTTTGAAATCTAAAGTGCCAGTACCCTGACATAGTTGCTTTTTTCTAAGTATTGTTTTAGATCTTCAAGTTGCTTTGCATATCCTTATAAATATTGTAAACTGCTTGTCAATTTCTACAGAAAAACACTGCTGAATCTGAGGGTGGCCTGTCACACAACAATAGGTAAACAAACAATAGCACTTATTTATCTCACACAGTGTAGTCTTTCTCTCTCTAATTTGGACCCATTGGAGGTACTTTGTCTTTTTTAATCTGTGACATTTTACTTGATTAAGTTTTGCTCATCATTTCAGTCACCAATTCTCTCACCCAGTGTTTTGTCCATGTTTCTCAGCTGTGAGTCATTTGCAAATTTAATAACCATACTTAGGTGTGACTTTGGCAAGCTCTAAATAAACATCATTGAGCCTGGCCGGGCATGGCGCAGTGGTTGAGCTCTGACCTATGAACTAAGAGGTCACAGTTCGATTCCCAGTCAGGGCACATGCCCAGGTTGTGGCTCCATCCCCAGTGGGGGGTAAGGGGGGTTGGTGGGTGCGGATGGTGCAGGAGGCAACCGATCAATGATTCTTTTTCATCATTGATGTTTCTATCTCTCTCCCCCTCTCCTTTCCTTGAAATCAACAAAATTATATTTTAAAAAAAGAGTTAAAAAAGAAACATTGTTGAAGAGATCAGGAGGGGCCTCACCCCTGTGTGCCAATAAGAGCCAGTCTCCAGGTGATGCCCTGGGCTTGAGCCCCTGAAACAATACTTTACCAGCGGTTCTCAACCTTCCTAATGCCGCGACCCTTTAATACGGTTCCTCATGTTGCGGTGACCCCCAATTTCATTGTTACAAATGGAACATAATTAAAGCATAGTGATTCATCACAAAAACAATATGTAATAATATATGTGTTTTCCGATGGTCTTAGGCGACCCCTGTGAAAGGGTCATTCCATCCCCGAAGGGGTCGCGACCCACAGGTTGAGAACCGCTGCTTTAGACCTTGTGGAAAACTACTGCATCGGGGAGATACATTTTTCTTCTTCTTCTTCTTTTTTTTTTTTTTTTTCCTGTGGGGGCAAAGCTGAGGTTTTCTGAGGAGCTTTTTTTTTTTTTTTTGGTCTTTGCAATGCAGAAGATTCTTATTCCTTTTGATGAAGAATTCAGGGATCCGATCCCTTCAGCCCTGCCTTATAAAAGATGACTTAGGGTGAGACCTCTGAGGGAGGAACACATGGTCCTGGGAATGTGCAGGACAGCGGAGACCCAGAATGCACTTCTGGTGAGAGCCGGAGGGAAGAGCTCAGGGTCGCAGCAGAAGAAGGGCCGCCCTCCGCAGAGGCAGAGCGAGGACACAGCCGGAGGAGACGCACGGCGGTCTTTTTGTAGCTGAAATTGCATTAAGGGGAAGAGAGATTCAAGAGCGAAAAATTGACCCACTAATAAGTGAGAGGAGAAGATGGATGTTGATTCTCCGCTGCCTGGGACTCTGGGCGCACTTGGCAAATCAGTTCCTGGCAAGAAAAGCAAAAGCAACGTGGGCAATTAGAAATAACGAAGACCTTGCAGAACTAGCAACGAGCAGACATGAGGCGATGCTCGGGACAGAGAGGCATAGATGATCTGAGTGCACGCAAAGCAGGGAGGGAGTCCCAAGATTATGGCTCTGGGAAGCAGGCTTATCAACCCGGACTCACGGGGTTGCCTCTAATCAGTGTAAAGCGAAGAGGATAGGAGAGAGGAGGCCCGGGTTTCTCATCGGTGGTTGTGATCACAGGCAGGACCCTTCACCATGTGTGCATCCTCGCCTGTGACAAACTCAGCCCAGTGGTGATCCGACCCTTATTCCCCCCCTCCCCCCCCTTTTGCTAATGGGGAATTGTCCCTTCTCCATCCAAATGCTTTCGGTGGCCCTGCCAATCAGAGTGCTCAGGCTCCCCGAGTGGAGGGAGAAGCTCACAACCCGGCCAGGCCAGCCTGCACCGGAGCATCTGTTTTAGACGGAGGGGGACAGAGATGCTCAGAGTGGAGCCATCTCGACGGCCACACCAGAGAAATGTTATAAGTCGTTGTGTGGCTTCCTGTACTTTCCAAGGCTTGGCCTCGCGAGTGATGCTGGCCTCCTTCCGATAAATAGTTTTCCCCTCTGAAACTTAAGTGCAAACAATGTCCGTTTGGTTGTCTCACCACAGAAGGTTGCCAGATACCAGGGAAGAGGGTATGTTTGGTTGCTGAGCTGGGCAGCAGCGTGTGGGGGCCTGTCAGGTTCCCCAGGACTGGCAGGCGGACCTGAATGACATACCTTAGGCTCTGGACCTTAGCTTCCTTGCTATCAGCCCCAGTTCTCTGGCTGTCTGCCAGGGGTATTTTTTTAAAAAAATATATTTTATTGATTTTTTACAGAGAGGAAGGGAGAGAGATAGAGAGTTAGAAACATCGATGAGAGAGAAACATCGATCAGCTGCCTCCTGCACATCTCCTACTGGGGATGCGCCTGCAACCCAGGTACATGCCCTTGACCGGAATCGAACCTGGGACCTTTCAGTCCTCAGGCCGATGCTCTATCCACTGAGCAAAACCAGCCTCGGCTGCCAGGGGTATTTTTATCCTCACCCAAGGATATTTTTCCTGTTGATTTTTAGAGAGAGTGGAAGAGAGAGGGAAAGACAGAGAGAAACATCAATGTGAGAGAAACACATGGATTGGTTGCCTCCTGCACGAGCCCTGACCTGGGCCCAGGCCGGGGAGGAGCCTGTAACCGAGGTATGTGCCCTTGACCGGAATCGAACCTTCAGTTCCCAGGCCAACATTCTATCCACTGAGCCAAACCAGCTAGGGCTGCAAGGGATATTCTTAGAATAAATAAAATGCTATGAAGTGCTTTGATTACTTGGGGAAACCAATTAAAAATTAATCCAGGATGGTATGGAAATCTGGGCTTGTCCCTTCAGCTAGCCCCGGGGACCTCAACATATCTGGCGGTGACTCAGAGGAGAAGGGTGCTTCTTTGCGTTTCTTATTCTGTCACGCTCTTCCCTCTTGATTTGCCAATCTGGGCTAAAAAGGAAGGAAAACACACAAAGACAAAAACCCTCTGCAACTAATTAATTATTTTGCCAGTTTGATAGGGAAGTGGAAAGAAAAACAACCCCATTAAAACCAAAGAACAATAATTTTTAAAGGAACCTAACTAACACATTTCCATGAAGTCAATACGTTGGACCTGGCATGAGGCAGTAAGCGTGCTAGGATGCTAAAAACACTTCAAATTTACATATTTTAATAGGGCATGGTAAAAGCAAATACTCCAACACAAATAATTATAATATTTTAATGGTGTTTCCTCAGGGCTTAACGTTTTTAAAATAAACATATATAAGACACACTCAGTGTTACTAAGTGGCAAAGATTCTGCCACGCCCAGCTGTATTTCTTGAACTGCACGAAGGAAGAGAAGTGGAAATATGGTTTGCTTCATGTCTTTGAATTACAGAACTGCTAGGGGTACAGGCCTGATGCTCTGAGTCCTGTTGAGGGAAGACAGTCACAGCTCCAATTCTACCCGTTAGTATTTTCATCACTTACCCAGTTACTCATTAGCAGAGTCCAGACACATAGTAGGGAGTTTGATAGGTACTTTTAAGTGGGAATTCTTTGCCAGCTCGTTAGCAGCAGCATCCTACAGATTTCATGGATCACGGAATACCAGGGATTAAAGGGGAGCAGACAATTCAACGATGCCTACAGCCTGGAAAGTAAAGACACTCTAAAATACCTAGGCCAAGCATGTCAAACTCAAAGGCTAACACGGGCCAAATAAGCGAGGCATGTGGCCCCGCAGGCTGTGAGTTTGACATGCTTGACTTAGACTCTTCCAGGAGGTCCAGCCTCATTTCTTCTGCAAGCTGCCCGGGAGCCACAGCAGTGAAAAACCACCTCAATATCGACCAGCAGTAGCTGCGAAGTTGTCTCCAAGAAGCTACTCTGAACAAGCAGCTCCTCTCCCATGGCTCTCAGAGTCACCCGACCACCGGATGCTGACACATCTTCCCTTGTGCTTCGGGTCAGACTCTGGGCTCTTGGCTCGTGGGATTCTATTGCCAGAAGAGACTTGAGGTAGCTGTGTTTAATCTTCTTCATTTCCCTGGAGGTCCAAAGAGGTTTACAAGTCACCTCAGCTGATGAATCCTGTAAGGTCACAATTTTGCAGGCAGGACTTGGAAAATGGTGGCTGTAGAAGTGTTTTTATTTACTTATTTAATTAATTAACTTATTTTTAATTCTTTATTGTTTAAAATATTACATAAGTCTCCTTTTTCCCCCATTGACCTATCTCCGGCTGCCCCCACCCCCTAGCACATGCCCCCCCCCTTACTTCTGTTTCCATTGGTTATGCCCATAGGCATGCATACAAGTCCTTTGGTTGATCTCTTACCCCCTCACCTCCCGCCTTCCCTCACAGGTTGGACAGTCTGTTCGATGCTTCTATGACTCTGGTTCTATTTTCGTTCATCAGTTTATGTTGTTCATTACATTCCACAAATGAGTGAGATCATATGATATTTATCTTTCTCTGACTGGCTTATTTCGTTTAGCATAGTGCTCTCCGGTTCTATCCATGCTGTTGCAAATGGTAAGAATTCCTTTTTTTTTTTTATAGCAGCATAGTATTCCATTGTGTAGATGTACCACAGTTTCCTTACCCACTCATCTGCTGATGGGTGCTTAGGCTGTTTCCAAATCTTAGCTATTGTAAATTGTGCTGCTATGAACATAGGGGTGCATATATCCTTTCTGATTGGTGTTGTTTTTGCAGTAGCACCAAAACCTTAGGCAAATAAAGCAAGCCCACCTGGGTTCCCAGCCCCTGGATTCCTCCTTCACTCCCCAGCGAGGTCAGCTTGGTCCCCATGTGCAGGCCCAAGTGAACCCCAGAGTCCAAGTCTTACTGCTGTCAGACGGGAGAGATCTCGGGCCTTGCTATTCAAATACACGTGGCCTGTCCTGGATCCCCCTGGATTCTTGCTTGGCCTTTGTGTGTTGCCTTCATTTCAAGGAGCAAGACCTTTCTCTAGTTCCTGACATTTTCTCCTGCCTTGGTTTCTTTCTCTAAAACGCCTGTTCTTGGGATAGCAAGGATTGGAGTCTCAACTTTGCTCCTTGCTATGTGTGACTTGAGCAAAAACATAGTCCTTCGGAGTTTCAATTTCTCCCTTTGCAGAGTGAGGATAATATTACTCCTTCATAGCGATATTGTCATTGCTGGTGTTTAGGGTTGGTTGCTATAGCAGAGTCTGGGATTGCCATCGAGGGGTGAGTAACACAGGGTGGAAATAATTGTTGTTTATTACTCCCTTGGCCCTTCTTGCCATTCTCCTCTCTGTCAAATTCTTCTGGCCCCAATCTAGCAGTGGGGCCTTGCTCTGACTGAACAAAATGTCAGTAACCCCAACCCTAACCCTGACTCTAACTATAACCCTAACCATAACATCCAGCTTCTCTGGGCTCCCCAGGATGGCCAGCCCTGAGATCCAGTCACTGACTTCCACTCATTTTCCACTCTCCCCTGCTTTTTGTCTTGGATCCTTTCCCATGACTGCCTACCTGACCTAGGCCCGATACTGCCATTTCCTTTAGGTAAGTCTCTGATGCTGGCTCCTTCCCAGAGGGCAGACCCAGTGTTTGGCCCCAGGGCCTCCCAGCTCTCCGTGTGGCTTTGACTTGTCAAGATTCCCCAGGGAAAATACCAGAGAATCTTCCTAACCTAAGTTTGTTCTAGTCGTAGGCACTATTATATAGGCCTACCCTTTCCCCTGCGTAGCCTTCCTACTTTCCATCCTCCCAAGGCTCAAAAAGGGGAAGCAGATATCTACAACCCCCAACTCAGGACTGCTACTCAACTAAATAAAAAAAAAATGCTGTGAAAATTGGGTATGGTGAAAACAGAAAGTCGAGCCCATTAAAAGTCATTGAGGGTTGCTGCCTGAGTTTCTGGTAGTGTGAGCATAAAAATTCATAAGGCAGAGGCAGGGAGAAGAAAAAAAAAGCAGGGTTGAGGTGGTGTGGAGGAGAAGGAGAAAGGGATTAAGAGAAAAAAAATGAGAGAAGGAAAGAGCATTGCTCAAATTTTTTCAATTTGTTCCTTTATTCTTAAATGCACGAAAAGTGATTGAACCTCCCTTTCCTCCCTCTACAAATGCAACTCCTTTATTTATGTATAGAGTGTACACTGCAGCATTTTCCATTTGTTCATCTGTTCCATATGCAGTGTGTGTTCTGGTTGTTTTCATATGTATATATTTTATCTCCCCAACTAGATGCTGAGGGCAGCTCTTTGTGTCAAGTGAAGTGTTCAACAAATGCTGGGCAAATAGATGTCTGAGTTCCCAGCTCTCATTCTGCGCCCCCAGCATTATTCTCGCTGACACCTCACTCCACTAGCTACTCCCCTTATCCGCCATACTGTCCAAGGCATATTTTTGTCGACTCTCTCCTCTTGCTTCTTCATTGCTAAGCGTTCTCAAGTCCTGACGTTTTCTTTTTGTTGTTGTTGTTAATCCTTACGCAAGGATATTGTTCCATCGATTTTTAGAAATAGTGGAAGGGAGGGGGAGGCACAGACTGAGAGAAACATCGATGTGAGAGAGACACATCAATTGGTTGCCTCCTGCCCGTGCCCTGAAGGGGGCCAGGGATTGAGCCTGCAACCAAGGTACGTGCCCTTTGACCGGAATCAAACCCAGGACCCTTCAGTCCATGGGCCGACACTCTACCCATTGGACCAAACTGGCTAGGGCAAGTCCTATGGTTTTTTAGAGTGTTTTGTGTCCATTAACTTTTTTGTTTTATTTCTGTTTCTACCATTTTAGTTCTCACTCTCATCACTTCATATCTGGATCATTGAAATTGTCTCTTTACACTTCTTTTCTCTGCTACTCTTTCTACCCGTTGCCCATTTAATCCTTCTGAAAAGAAGTTTCTTGCTCTACTTAGAAACAGTCCCTTGTTGCTTATAAATAAATCCAGTCTGTGTCTGTGATCTGATAGTCAGGAACAGGCTATCCCTGATGTCTAGGGTGTGTGCCCTCCATTTTCCCCAATGTGTAGCCCATGTTAGTGATGTGTGAGCTCACTTTCTGCAAAGCACATGGCGCTATTCTCAATCAGCCTTGGCTTATGCCACCTCCCCTGCCGGGGTATTCAGTGGCTTTCCTTTCACTCACCCACATCCAGGACTCAGCTGACGTCCTTCCTCCCACACGAAGCCTTGTCAACCATTTTGGGCCTCAGGATCCTCTGTGCTCTATGGCATGTACTGTTCCCTTTGGGATTTAATCATATGTGCTCATGCACGGATGTGCTGTTATTTCCTGTGTTTCCTGTCATTTGGATATAACTGTGCACCTTTAATGAGCAGGAGCCAAGCCATGCCATACTCCAGCCTCTCAGCACCATTTAGCACATTCTCCCTCTGGCCAGGCGGTGTGCTAGGTGTTGGGGACAGTGATGAGTGAGTGTACCGCCATCCAGTCGTCTAGACTCACCTAGTAGTCTACACTCTTGCATCTACTGGTCTAGAGTTTGGCCTCGGTAAGACCTAAGGTCAAGTTCTACTCTACCACTTACCAGCAAGTTAGGTTGCAACTCTCAGACTCAGTTTCTTCAGGCATTAAACAGGGATATTTGGATAATGGGGTTGTTCTAAACATTGAATAGCTCACATGTGTGATGTTTCTAGCATGGTGCTTGACATGTAACTTATTAATACATATTAGTGCTCTTCTCCTCTGACAATAACAGGTCACAGGTGGCTTTCACTGTCGAATGTTTCCTTCTTACCACACACACAGGGTCATGACCTACAGTGAGAGAGGAAAGAGAAACCACACGTTCTAGTCTTCTAGCTTTATTTAGAAATGAGATGATGGGCTTCCATGGGCCTTTGCCTTGGTTGAACCTTGTAGAACGTAAAACCTGCCAGGGAGCAGTCCGTGGAATTGTAGATTTCCCGTGTAGGCTGTAGATCAACCACCTGGATGAGCTTCTGACCTTTTTATTACTTTCTTGTTCACCCGCTCATGTGGCAAGCACTACGCACATAGAAGGCTTCTCATGACTACTGGTCAGGTTGAATAGGTGGGGCCTTGTTCAGGCAGATTGAAGGAGAGGATTGTGATGAACAGACATCACCCAGAGGGAGTACCTCCAGGGGGTGGGTGGATTCCTCTGCCCTGTGGAGCCGGAGCTGACTTGCCATCTGTTTTGCATCCCCCTTCTGTTTCTTCCTTGCTGCCTTGGTCCCATGCTGCCCGCCACTGTGCTCCAGCCCCATCCCAGAGGCCTCAGTCGGCCGAGAGCTATTCTCGGGGCTCTGTGTGACCCTGACAGGGGAGGGTGCCAGATAGAAGGTGGAGGATGTGTGTGTGTGGAGAGGGGATAAGGAGTGTGAGAGGAAGAAAGTGGGGGGTAGGAAGGAAATGAGGCAGAGAGGGGGAGAAAGGCAGGAGAGAGAAAGGGGAAACTGAAAGAGAAGTGGAATCAGAAAGGATGGGCTGGGTGAGAGGAGAATGGGGAGGTTGGAAAGGTGAGAGAGAGAGAGAGAGAGAGAGAATTTTAATGATACGAGCAAAACCCTATATCCTGCCATTGGAATCATGGGCCAAAGAGAAAGAGACTGTAGCCAGGGCACAGCAGAAGCAGAACAGCAGACTGGGGATGAGTTCCACACTGCGGGGAGCAGTGGACGACGTGTCTGAGATGCCCTTACCCCTGAATCAGAGGCGTTCTCCTCTCCAGGAGCGCTGGGCTTCGTATCGTTTGGATCCGCATTGGGCACTCGCCCTTCCCTCTGGGAGAGGAGATGGAGAGAGACTGTCATTTTGGAATGGGAGTGGAGGGATGTACTGATGGAGGCTTGTCCGAGGGGGTGCTTTATGACAGAGGGCCCAGTCTCTCATAACCATGGCCCCAATGTTCCTGTAGAGCCTGGCGCTAACGTTGTTCTCCATGCAGATCTGGTCTTCAGAGGGGTCCTAAGAGAGGGAACCTTTGCACCTGCCACTCCTCTCTCTGGAGTCTCCTACCCTCCAGGGATGGGGCGGCTGGGAGAACAGTTGGGGCAGCACCTCACTTACCTGCTCGTGAAGCTCCCAGAAACCAGGGAACTAATGTCTGTTTCTAAAAGCCGGCCTGGGGCCAGTGGGGTCGCTGTCATGAGGATGGATTCTCCACCTCAGAGCTCTGAAACTGCCCTGTTTCTCAAAACAGCCATGTTCCTAGGCAACTCCCTGTCAATCCACGGAGGGCTGTGAGGGAGAGAGACCTACGATTGCACTTCAAGGAGCCACAGATACAGCTCATGTGCCCTTCTTCTGGGATTGCAGGAGGAGACTGGGGTGCACATTTGTGCCCCTGGGAAAGCTGGAGGTGAAGACACTGAAGAGCTAACAGGAACCACCAGAGTCCCAAGGATGAGATGAGATGGGGCATAGGCTTCCAGATTTGGGGCTAGACTCAGAGGCACATTTAGCCACCATGGCCTCTGGTGACCTGGCCAGCCCTGTTCTCTTGGACCTTCCTCAGCTTCCCGAGCTCACGGGGTGGCCCCCTCCTGCCCCTTGCTGTCAGCTCTGAAGACATTTGAATAATGAATTCTGTTTAAGACTGAAAACCTCGAAGTTCCATCTGTAACAAGACTTGAAATAATTACAGCTGATGATTGCCTGGGACACTCAGCCAGAAAAAACAGAACAGCTTCTGGCCGCCAGCAATTACAAGCAGCCCCGGCTTCAGCACAGATAGAACTTCTAAATGAATACATGAATACATTGCTGAGATCAGAAGGCAAGAGAGGCTGCTGGCGCTGGGGGCGGGGGGAGGAGGGGCGGCGAATGAGTGGGCAAAACCTGAGAGAGAAGGAGGGAGGGAGGGAGGGAGAGAAAGAGAGACCCCCGATTCTTTGCCCATCCTGATTTATAACTATGAAATAACAAAAAAAGTTGACATAGAGTGGTACCCTATGGGTACTGTTCCAGGGCCTGCTCCGGTTTATACTCTGATGGGAGAAGTGACAAAGGAGCTTGCTTGTCATCCCTGTGGTGTGGAGTTACAGAAAGTGGCGCTTTCTTCCTGCACGGGGCAGGGGAGATAGTATAAGCTTTGGAATCAGAGGAAATTGGGCTCAAATGCCAGTTTTGTTACAACGGGTACCTTGCTTAGGGACCGAGCTACTCAGAGCTTCAGTTTTCTCCTCTGTGAGTAACGTCTTCAGAGTTTTCTCTTGGGAATGAAATAGGACGCCGCTTTAAAGCATCGTACACTGCTGTCTGGAACAGAGTGAGCATTCGGTGTATTTGATGATCGTCATCCACAGGGCCTCCTTCCATCTGTGCATTTGCTGACCCATCTGACCTCCCTCATGGCTTGAGAAGAATCAGGGTATTCAAGACTCTCTAAGAAAAAAATGTAGCTAGTCACTTGGTCAGAGACTTTAAAAACAAAACGGCTAGAACGTCGGAGCTGCAATGGCGAGGACAGGGTGATGGCATTCTGACCTTCTGGTTCCTTGACTTCTCATGTTAGGCAAGTTTACTTTGATTTCTCCAACGGGTTCACACGTCTGCCTTTGACGGCTAATTCCAACCAGGATTGGAAGTGGAAGCCTAACACCCCCCCCCCCTTTTTTTTTCCAGTCTTTAATGGTAAACTTTATTTATTTATTTATTATTATTTTATTTAAACAAAATTTTAATTACACTTGACATTCAGTATTATTTTACATATGGCACCATGCATAGTTATTACAGTGTCATTGTCCTAACACTCTTGGGACTTTAAAAACTAATAGATGAGCCATCAAAGTCCCGGTCATCAGACGCTGGAATCAAGATTTTCCACCTGATTTGCAGGCTAAGATTTTGGTACACCCGGGCTCCTCGCCAGCCTCCCTAGCTGAACCCTCCCACTCCCATCTGTGAGATCTGTGAGGGCCGCTTCCTGTCCTCCCACTGCAGCCATGAGAGTGGGAGCTCACAGACCAGCCCCTGTGCGAACCGCTGATGCTCTCCAGGGAATCACCGTGGCCAACTCAGCGGAGCCCTTTCTCCTCTTCAAAGCTGCCTTGCGTCCCCTCTGTCCGTCATCTCTGCTCACGTCCTCTCTCATCGACAAGAACCTCATGGGGCTTGGCTTTCCTTCTAAAATTCTTCCCATTAAACTCAAACAAGAGGCGCCTTCGGGGCGCCCTGGCTTCTGTGCCATCTTCCTGGCGTCAGCTGAGCAGCCAGGGATGGGAAAGTCAGAGCATCTCTTGAATCTGATCAGTTGTTTTGACTTTGCTCCCAGAGCTCCCCTGGGCTTGAAGGTTGAGCACGTCTCAGCCATTCAGGAGCGATACCGCTACCGGCCCTTGTTTGTTTGCCTTCGGGCTATCTCATCGCTCCTTGCTGCTTGCCCCTGGTAGGCTGAGGGTAGGGGGACAATAAAAGAGAAAATGAGGCGGGAGAAAGCAGCTGCCCTAATTTAAAACGAAGTACCAGTACATGGAGGCATCAGAGACCAGCGAGAGAAGCAGTGGACATGGGATCTGGGTTAGAATTTGGGATGCCTGACCTTGAATGAATCTCAGAGCGAATCTCAGGCTCTTCACCGGTTAAGCTGGGTTGCCAAGACCAAGTGTGTGGAAATGATAGCCCAGAGAGGGCACTCAATAAATGGCACATCTGCCTCGGATAAAATTCTCCAGATTTTCCTTCTCCCTTGAGGACTTCACCTTAATCTCTACTTTTGGGAATGTAGGAGAAAGGGCTACATGGATTGGCGGGCAGCAGACTTTCCATAGACCTACGAGGGCCATAGTCTTTCTAACACTTTCCTAGAGTTACTCAACATTGAGAACCTTCCCTCAGTTTCCCTGGGAGTAATGTCGGGGCTCCTGATCAGGTTTCTGTGAACCCCACCTCCTCCCTGAAGCTTCCACAGAGCTCCCTGCCCAAGGCCAGTCCTGGGCTCTGTGAAGTGCTGTGCAGAGTAAAAGGACTGTCTTGGCTGCTAAAACCCCTGTTTTTGTCATTAGCTACTGGGGGGCTGGCCAATTTAAGCCTTTTTTTGGGGATCAAGTTTGGGTATACCTACACAATTGGATAGTAATTATAATACAATGCTGAACAATTTGCTTAATCTCTCTGAGCCTCTGTTTTTTGTTTTGAAGAACTATTACTATTGAAAAAGATCAGTTTGACTTTATTGGAATATATCCCTTAACCATATACTGCCTTGTATTCTATCTGTCTATCTATCTATCATCTATCTATCTATCTATCTATCTATCTATCTATCTATCTACCTACCTATCTATCTATCATCTATCAACATATCTATTCTTTTTTTTAAATATATTTTATTGATTTTTTACAGAGAGGAAGGGAGAGAGATAGAGAGTTAGAAACATCGATGAGAGAGAAACATCGATCAGCTGCCTCCTGCACATCTCCTACTGGGGATGTGCCCGCAACCCAGGTACATGCCCTTGACCGGAATCGAACCTGGGACCCTTCAGTCCACAAGCCGACGCTCTATCCACTGAGCCAAACCGGTTTCGGCAACATATCTATTCTTATGCACTTGAAGTTCTTTGAGGCCTGAAACTATGTCAAAGATATTACACATTTATTGATTATTAAATAATCACCATTGAGATGGTTCTGGAGCTAAAAGAAGTCTAATGATCCATGATTTCTACACTCTACAAACTCAGGTGAGAGAGGGAGAAAGAGAAGAGATAGAGACTTCTAAATTTAAAAATTGGCTTTTATTTTTTTCTTGTCCTTATGACAGTATCTTCCATATGGAATGTGAATTTCTCAGTAAATACTTATCAATTGAGTGATAAATAAGCTTAATTCCCTCATGGCAGCAAGGAATGTGTGAATCTGAAGTGGAATTAGCAACTGGTAGGGGTTTTTTGGTTAAACTTGGTGGTGTGAACTTGACTCCTCCCCCAAAGTCCACTAAAATGACAGTAAAGAATCTGAAAACATATCAATAAATAGATATTAAGAAAAGAGAACAGTATAGGAGAGATGACCATAAATATTAGGAACTAGAAAGACAGGCTAAAACTTAAACTTCTCTGTGTGTGTGTGTGTGTGTGTGTGTGTACACATGCATCATGAAACAAAATGCAAACTTAAAAGTCTTGGGCCTTAGCTTTGAATACACTAGCTACCTACCTCTGTGGATACAAAGAGAAGGTTGGATTGCTGCAAAGGTCCCAGATTCTCTCCCCCAGCCTGTATGGCTCTGTGACCACTCTGCCTGGACCCCAGCAGAAACCTGGAGGTTTGCACAGGGGAGGAAGAGGTGACATTGTTCCAAAAGAAAGTAGGACCACGTGAAAGTCTGCATGCTGAACAGTAAGACTTCTAGCTTCCTTCTCCTCTTCCCTAAACCAGGCAACCAATCCTCACAGCAGAAGTGGGATATTTCCTCTCTGGGAAAACCAACTGGCATTGAAGAAAATATTTTCAGATATCGAGCATAGCCCGGTTAGAGTCCCGCCCACTGGAGCTGCATGCCCGTCGTTGGTTCGTGAGGGATTTTGCTTCACGTTGTTGTCATCCTGGGACTCAGTGAACAGCTGTTATCAGGCATGTGGCCATCATCCTGGCAGAAGGAAATTGAGTTGTGCATTCTGCACTGACTTCTACAATTCCCTATTTCCACACACGTTTCATTGGCCAGAGCAAGTCACGTGGCCATGTCTAACATTAAAGTTGGGAAGCGGGTGAAACTTTACTGTGTGCCTGGAAGGAGAAGAACTGGACTTTCTGTGAATCACTTGGACAGCAGTCTTCCCATCTGGTCCCCAAACAATCCCTGTGCTCTTCCCACAAGCAAAGTATACTTCTCTCTCCTTACAGTAGATCACTCTGCTGTCTCATCCAGTAATGCCATCACACTGAACCTCTGGAACAGTGGTACCTGCCACCAGTCTCCTCAAAGGATGATGCTAAGGAGCCTCTGTTTTAGGTCCTACCAATCTGATGAGTCAGGAATTAAACACATACACATACACACACACACACACACACACACTCACACTCACACTCACTCCAAAAGCCACATAACAAAATAAATCGGTTATTCACCTTCCCTTCACCCTCTCAACATATACTTATGGAATGGGACAGAACAACTGTAGTAGATGCTCTTACTCAGGCAGGGGAGGAGGGGAGCCTGCAGTGGGGATGGTGAATCCACTGGGCAGTCCTGTTTAGGGTCCCTGGTCTAAGAGAGGAAAATGTTCCTTGATTGTGTCTTGCTTCCTTTTCCTGCCCTTGTTTCCTTGCCCACTATTTTCTGCGGGTCCTTGCTTTGCCTTTCTCAGTGTTGTTTCTTTTATAGTATCCTCTTTGCCTCATTCGAGGTGTATGTTGTGGGCATATTCCTTCCTTTGGAACCAAGTAGGCTTTCATTTACATCCTGTCCCTAGAGAATGGGAACTCAGGGGCCATTTTAAGTGTTGAAGCATCACAGTCCATGCTGATGGTACTTTTGATAATATGAAGCTCTCAAATATTATAGTTGGCTTATTATTTATTTCACTAGAGGCCCAGTGCACGAATTCATGCACAGGTGAGGTCCGGCTGGTCCGCCCAGATGGGGGCCGATCAGGGCCAGGCCAATGGTGGGGAGGGGCCACGGGCAGTTGACCAGTTGGCCCCACCCCCAATCGGGGTAGGGGGGGCTGTTGGGGGCAGGGCTGGCTTGGGGGAGGGGCTGTGGGTGGTCATTTAGTCATTCTGTTCAGTTGCTTGGCATATATATATATATATATATATATATATATATATATATTAGAGTCAGCTCCATGTACAAATAACCACACACTGGCCTTTAATAGACAATTTCTTAAATTTGTTGTATTTATTTGCATGGGGTGAGTATTCCTGAGCAAGTAAGTCTGTGTGTGGATCTCTCACAAGAATGCCTGGATATATAGCAGCCCTCTGTCTCACCCCGACTGAGTCCCTTCTGGTTTTCACAGCCAGATGTTGTGGGGACTCCTCTTCCTGGTCCTGGGAGTCTGGGCTAAGACTGCCAGGTGTGGGGCTGGGACCCCTTGCTCCTCAGGGGGGACCTCAAATGCTGAGGTACCCCTCCCTCTTTTTAACTGTCACCCGTGTGTGTGGGACAAGCTGTTTAGCATCTCTGTCCTTCCCACTGGTCTCCACGTAGCTTCCTCTTTATGCCCTTAGTTCTAGGAGTTTCTGTTCAGATCTGCTTCAGGTGGCTCTCAATGGTGGTGGTTATATAATTGTAATGGCGACGTAGTCATAGGAGGTGAGCACAGCATTCACCTACTCCCCCATGTTGACCAGAATTCCCCCTCTTGTCTTTTAAAATAATGTGTGCATATTATTTTGTTCAAATGAAACCTCAGATGTAAGTGTCTTAGTGTAGCAGTACATGCTAAGTTGAAAAAACCGTGACCTTGATTTCTGACACGGACTCATTGTGTGCGATCTTTGTCAAGCCAGTTAAACTCTTCAGTAAAATATTTCCTGTTTCTTCATTTACAGAAAATGGGGGTGGAGGCTTAGATGATGTTTAAGTTCTCTCTGGCCCTTACGTTCTAGAGCTTTAGAGGAAACACATCCCCTTCCACAGAGTGGCTTTGGATCCCCCAAGAGTTGCTGTCCTCCATGAGGTGAATAGACTCTTGTGGTTACCTGACTAGATCTCCTTTCAGAGAAAAGACCAGGTCTAAGGGTGAGGGTCTGAAATCCAGGGCCAGGTACCAGCTTGGGTTGCATGGTAAGGTGGCTGGTGCATGTGGTTTATTTAGACACTTTTAGTTCTGTATCCCGGGGAACCCTGGGGGCTCCCTGCTGTGTAATGGGGCTAGCTAGAAGCTGATCTGGCAGCTCGTTAACACTCAATTAAAGCTCTTCTCTCCAGTATGGCATTAACTTTTTAAAAATTTATACAGGCAATTGAAGGAATTAAAGTGCATCTGTGGTTTTTCAAAGCAGCTCATGTGAGGGAGGCTGTAAAATTGTTCTCATCTGCCCAGTATTCAGTTCTCAAATTTATATGTGCAATTGAGTTGGAAATTAAAGCGCAGTTTTAAGGTGGGTGTGAGTGTCTAACATAGCACCCCATTAACCATTTTAAATTTATAAATGTAATTAAAATGAGATTACTTTGGAATTAAAGAATATAGGGAGGGAAAAAAATACATGATCATTCTTGGGACTATGCTGCCCCCCTCCCTTTCCTATAATCTGAATTTTTGATGAGTATGTTGTCATCAAAGTTTTTACTTCTGTAGAACAGTGAGCGAAGATGTTTCCATGCCAGAATGTAGAGGTATCCTCATTACACTTGACACCACCCTTCCTTGCCTCTTTTTTGTCAGGTTGAAGAGGAGGGGTTCTACTACCCACAGAGTTTTGGAGGATGTGCATTGTATGGTTGTCATTTTAAGACTCATTAGTTCCAAGAATGTTAATTCACTATCTATATATATATAAAAGGCTAATATACAAAGTGTCCCCTCGGGAGTTCGACTGGGAGACCAGGAGTTCAATCACTCACTATGATGTGTGCTGCCCACCAGGGGGCAGCACGGAACATGGTGGGCGACCAGTGGCTGTGGCACTGCGCTGAGGGGGCGAGGGAAGGAGGAGGTGGGAAGACCAGGAAGCCGGGGGGGGGGGGGGGGCAGTGAACCATGGTAGTGGCCCACAGGTGGCAAGGGAAGGAGGAGGTAGGGAGGCAGGGAGGCAGGGAACCTGATCACTGGCCTGGCCTAAGGACCCTACCTGTGCATGAATTTTGTGCACCAAGCCTCCAGTAGTGATATAATGCAGAGGGTGGGGGGGACCTGGAGATTACATTGTCCAGTTCCTGGAGTTATGCGTGAACTGGTTTTCTGGTATTAAGGGAACAAGTACAGTGGACACCCTCATCTGTAGATACAGGCTCTTGACTTCATCCCTAGGTCAAGCATGTTCCTTTTTTCACTGGGTGGCCCATATACAGAAGGCAATTTCTGGCTCCTCAGAAATATGCAAGGATTGGGACAGATGCTGGTGAGAAAACAAGGGCAGCTCCCCATCTTTCTGTTAGCATAGGTAGCTGGATGTTAATACAGGAAGAGAGCAAAGGGAATCAGACATTGCTGTTTCACCAGGAGGTTCCAGCTTCACACACTTCCCAGAAAAACCACCGGTCCATTCCCCCAGGCCACTGAGGGGAGGGATGGAGTAACGAAGGAGGAGGTTAGTCCCAGCGCAGTAGGAGCCCAGATGGCCACCCTAGAGGCCTGTCAGTCCAGGCTGGGGAAAGAAGGGATTGGTTGGGAGGTGGTCCCATCAGAAGCCTGTGAAATCTTGAGAAGTTGATGGGTTATTTTGAGAAAATGCCTGATCCTTCCCAAACCCGAGGTCATATAACCCCAGGGAACAAAGCCTTTCTTTCTCTCCTGCTCAGTAATACGCACAGCCATGTAGGTCTAGCAGCACCCCGTGTGGGCTCCGAAGGACTAAGCTGTAACATGAAACAGAAACTCTGGACACCGCCTTTGTTTTGTTTGTCCTTGATGAAGGCAAGATCGGACTTTGTCCCTGGCGGGACAGACAGAGGTAGGACATTGGAAACCCAAGGGCCGCCTCTTCTATTTCCACAGGCCGAAATCTCACCACACCACTGTTTCCCATGTGCGGGTCTGTGGAATGCTTTCCATACGATCCCCTGGGTTAAAACAAACACACACAAAAAACAAACACCACACACACACAATTTTCACTGCCAGCATTTCCATGGACCCGAGCAGCATATTCTAGAAAATTAGAGAATTCCTCTGATATTTGCTGACTCCATGACATTGTCAGAGACTTCTTTAAATATTTCCCCCCTTCTGGTTCAGACTGGTTCCTTGAAGACCACTGTCTCTTCTAATCGTATGGTTAGGAATGTCTGAATTATGGGAGGAATGCCCATGGCTCCGGGAAATTCCCAGGTGAAGGTGCAGCCTGCTGTTCTCTGTGAGGATGAGACACAGGAATGCACACCAGCCTGGGCTCAGCTCCAAATGCCCCGTCTTCCCTGTCTGTCGTGCCTCCTTCAAGGCCGGGGGCTGGTCTTCGCCCTCCTGGCCCTTCCTGCTCCCTCCTTGCCACTTAGCTGGCCCCCTGTTGGCAGGCAACTCCCCACTGAGTCCTGAATCCCTACCAGCGGTTCTCAACCTGTGGGTCGCGACCCCTTTGGCAGTCGAACGACCCTTTCACAGGGATCACCTAAGACCATCCTGCCTATCAGATATTTACATGACGATTCATAACAGTAGCAACATTACAGTTATGAAGTAGCAACGAAAATAGTTTTATGGCTGGGTCACAACATGAGGAACTGTATTTAAAGGGCCAGAAGGTTGAGAACCACTGCGCCTAGACTTTCTTAGGCCAGGCACGACCTCCCATCTGACCCATGTCACTGTGCTAAGCGAGGGAAGGGGGAACGGGCACCACTTTATTGTCTATAATCTAAGTCCCTTTATCATTCATCCTTGTCCTTTTTAGAAGTCTTTGAATCAAGACCCTTTTCTTCTTTCCTCCCCTCATACATTTGCATGCTCACTGAGGCGAAAAATTACATGATTTCAAGATTGCCCTGAGTCCTGTTTCAGACCCTGGGCCCGCTTAGCAGGGCCATCGCTTTGCAATTAGGCAGGGCTCACAGTCCTTATTTAATACCCTGCCGCTCCCACCCGAGGACTTGCTGCTGCTCCTCGCCCCCCCCACCCCTCCCTCCGTGCCTGTCTGTTGCATCTAGAGATGTCTATGTGGCTTATGTGCCCCTCCGAGAGCAGGCCTGAGGAAACCACCATGTGAATCATGGTAAATCAATGACTGCAGAAGAAATGAGTGGACCCATTCATGAAGAACTATATTTGAAAAGTGCAGAAGAAAAGGCTAAGCTTTCATCTTTGATAACAACGTTAGTGCTGCTATTAAAAAAAGACACAGCCGTAGCTGGTTTGGCTCAGTGGATAGAGCGTCGGCCTGTAAACTGAAGGGTCCTGGGTTTGATTCTCATCAAGGGCACATGCCCTGGTTTCGGGCTCAATCCCCAGTAGGGGGCATGCAAGAGCAGCCAATCAATGGTTCTCTGTCATCATTGATGTTTCTATCTCTCCCTTCTCCCTTCCTCTCTGAAATCAATAAAAATATATTTTAAAAAACAACAAGAGGAAATTGTTGGCTGCTTCACCCCCTGCTGCATGCATGTTGCTGAAGGTTTGCAGGAGCCTCCAAAATGCATAAAATACAACAAATTGAGCAAGTTAGGGTTAAGAGAAAAGATACAAAAGAAATCAAAACAAGGCCCCTTCCCTCCTTTTAAAAGAGTGTGTCATACTTGCTGGCACGGAGAAATATGAACAGTGGTGCCCACCAAGGCTCAGGGCAGGGCAGCCATGGGCATCCTGGAGCCTCTGCGAGTGTGGAGGTGGCTGGCGTCGCTGGAGGCGTGGTGGTTGCTTCTGCTACCAGGAAAGCTGGAGTCAGGATTCAGGCTGACCTCCAGCACCTGGGTGGGCCATTTATTTTTATTTATTTTTTTACAAATTAATTCTTCATTGTTGAAAATATTATATATGTCCCCCTTCCCCCCGATTGACCCCCTCCAACCCACCTCCACCCCCCACCCCAGGCCCTCACCGCCCCATTGTCTGTGTCCATGGGTCATGCATCTATGCATGCAAGGTCCTTGGTTGATTACTTCCCACCCACCCATGGGCGGGCCATTTATACGAATTTCCATGACCTAATTAATCTTCACTCAGCTTCATGATTTTCTCATCCATCTTTTCTCTTCACCCCCAATTCCTCAGTTATTTGAAAGTTCCTGCAAATCTGTGGTGATGAGGCACAAAGTAAATCAATGAGTTAGAAATTATGGGGTTTACTCAGAGGATAAGAGAAGCCACTTATGATAAATCTTACTAAATTAACCTAACTGGAAGGAAGGCCAGAACAAATTGTCTGATTTAGGGGACTTCATTTGTGAATAACTTTACCAATTTTCAGTTCATTTAGCGAGAATTGACTGAACACCTAATTAGTGCATGACCTTGGTCTGGGAGCGTCTGCTGGAGATACTGAATAACAACCCAGACAGAGTCCTTTTCTCTCTGGACCTTTCCTTCAGGTCGGGGTGGGTGGGGGAATGAGCTGGGAGTTGAGATAAAAACAAATGGACACTGAGTCTACTCTCTCTACCCCAATGGGTAAGTGGTTCTGCTGAAAATGAGCCCATCTAGGCATCAGAAAAATGAATTTTTGTAAACTGTTTCTTGAACTGCAAATACCTCTTGAATGGAGAGAGGCTCTGAGTGTGTGGAACCCAGAGAGCAGCCGGCACTGGGCTCCTCAGCTCTGGGGGGACCTTGTGGGGAGCACTTCACTGCCAGCCCTGCCTCTGGGGGCCATTTCTGTTCAGAGTAGATGGAATGTGGAATGTCACCTGACTCTACTGTGCAGGCGTGTTCTCTCCCTGCCAATCCCTGGGCCATCAGAAACGCTTCACATGGAAAGAGACAATCTATATATATAAAATGCTAATATGCAAAGTGTCCCCTCGGGAGTTTGACCGGGAGACCAGGAGTTCGATCACTCACTATGAATTGTGCTGACTACCAGGGTGCGGTGCAGAGCGAAGGGAGGCCCTGCCAGCAGCCGGGGAAGGGAGGCACTGGCCGACAGCTGGAAGGCCCCAATTGGCCCTGATCGCTAGCCAGGCCTAGGGACCCTACTTGTGCACGAATTTTGTGCACTGGGCCTCTAGTAAATATATAAGCAAATAAGATGATTTAGAGTGATATATAATATCCAGAAAAATGAAGCAGGTCGAACCACCGAGGGTGGTCAGAGATAGTTCCAATAAGACAGTGTTCTGGGCAGAAGAAACAGCTAATGCCAAGATCCTGTGGCACAAGCACCCAGGGGTGCATAAGCAACCGCGAGGGAGTTTAGCAAGACAGCATGGATAAGTGAGGATGCCGGTGGTCTTAGTGAGGCTCCCCGGGGCCAGGTTGTGAAGAGTCTTGAAGGCCACGTGAGGAGCTATTCTGAGTGCAATGGCAAGCCACTGAGAATGTTGTCATCTGGTTGATGTTTTAAAAGCTCTCTGATTCCTTTTCCGAGAATGAAGTAGCAGGGGAGGGTAAGAGTAAAGGCATAGAGACCAGTTCAGGGATCTCTCTGGTCCAAGGTAGAGATGAAGGAGGTATGGTCATGGTCAAGGCCTCTGTTCAAGTCCCGGGTGGCTCGGGCGTCTCCCCACCATGATAGTTCTTGGGCACATGCACTAGACCTCCACGCCTTATTTGCACGGAGTCACTTAGAGCCCACACTGCACACATTAGCAGATTGTCTTAATTAGGTTGTGAATGTGTCTGGGTCGGATGATTATGGTCACAGCTGGGAATGCTTGCTTCGATTACAGGTCCAGGGAAAAGATGTGGTTGGTGTGGGCATAAGTGTGTGTGTGTGTGTGTGTGTGTGTGTACGCCTGTGTGTATGAGACCTACCTCAACCTGGCATCTCAGGACTCAGTTTCCTTCCTTCCAGTGACTGGGACATGAAGCTGTAGTAATGAGCATCATGGTAACACTCAGGCATTCTGGGAAAGTCTTCCTACTCACTGGGCCTCAATTCCCACATCTGTAAAGTGATCACATCAGATCCGAAATCCCCCCTTGCAGCTCGAATGTGAACAGAGTTCTCTGCTTTTGCGCTCGGACACGCACAGTGGCTAATAATTCTCCTTGACGCATGGAATTAGGACATCACTGGCGATTACGCGAGTGCCTGCTGCTTGGTATTTAAATCAGCTTGGTCCTCCCATGGCAGCACAAATCCTCTCCGTATCTAATTTCTAACATTCATTTGCCCCAAATACCTCTCTCCATCAATTTGTTTTCCCCAGATTAATGGAAAGGTAGGCTTTCGCCTAGACCAGCGGTTCTCAACCTATGGGTCGCGACCACTTTTGGGGTCAAACAACCCTTTCACAGGGGTCGCCTAAGAACCCTAAAACACATATATAATTACATATTGTTTTTGTGATTAATCACTGTGCTTTAATTATGTTCAGTTTGTAACAATGAAAATACATCCTGCATATCAGATATTTACATTACGATTCATAACAATAGCAAAATTACAGTTATGAAGTAGCAACGAAAATAATTTTATGGTTGGGGGTCACCACAACATGAGGAACTGTATTAAAGGGTTGCAGCATTACGAAGGTTGAGAACCGCTGGCCTAGACCAAATAATCAGGGATACCAAGTGAGGTGTTGCTGTGACATTGGCTGCCAAGGGGGAGCCAAGTCTCTGATGATGAGGTTGGAGTCCAAATCAGTGACAGGTTCATTGCCACGTCTCTTGGGCTGAAGCAACCTGAGGGCAGTGTCCCTGTTTTTGTATCTGGTACCAGGTCTAGCTTACCTGTAGGCACTGAACACCTGCTGCTACTCATGATCAGGGAGCCTGCCCAATAATGGAGGCCCACCTGCCACTCAACACAGGGTTGGGGGGGGGCAAGCTAATTGCTGTTTCCACAGGTATCCATCCATTCACACCACACCCCTGCAGCGAGAAGAGAACGCGCCTTATCTTGAAGCCTTAGAACTAGGGAGGCAGCAGGCCAATGTGATTTGCGGGTGCCTTTTAACACAGCAGCAGTTTTTCAGCAAACACATCAAACTCGTAAGGGGGTTTTGCAAGTACATCTGTTTGAAATGAGAAGGAAAGAAACAGTGATTCTATTTTTCCTCTTGAAGAGAAATTCCTTTTAATTTGGGGGGAGGGGAGAATTGAGTGCATTGTGTGGGGGTGAGCAGAATGATTCCCAGCGGAGAATCGGGCTCAAGCAGGCCCTGGTCTGCCCGGGAGCCGGGAGGATAAAATATTAAGTACGAGGGTAGCAGCAATGTGGTTACCGCAGACCTAATCAGATGAGCAGTTAAAGGCCTGGCATTCTTTAGGGAAGCAAATGATTGATCACCTTGCAAAAACAAAAAAGCTGGCTCTTTAGATCTCTGTTGCAACTTTAAATATTTAATAAACGCGTATGTGAGTGTGAAGGATTTGTTCTCATCACCCGGCTCCTGGTTGCCTGTGATTTTTGGATGAATTGATCAAACATGTCTTTTTGGGGACTTCTGAGCTAGGCCATGGATGCAGGAGGCACCATTTAAAATTCTTGTCCCATCCTTTCTTGGCACGGTGCTCATTGAGGCTGCGAGACCACGCAGCCTGGGGGAGGCTGTGCTTGTGGCGGACCACGATGTGGGTGGAGACTCTCGGGAACACTGGCCGACCTCACAGGCAGCGGGTGCAGTGTGCCCCCTGCAGCAGGGAGGTGGCACGTTAAAGCCAGAACATGACCCAGCTCAGAAAAGTAGCTGTTTCTTGCCGACGCTGTTTGTGGGTGTGAGGATTGTCAGCCCTCAGTCTTTCCGGGCCCCGCCATGCCCCACAGGCGGTGGTGGCCCCTGAGAAGGTGCTACTCAACCTTTACTGCCGGAGGACAGCAGTGCGTGAGAGCGGTGGCATGGCTGTGCACAGTGCGTGAGGTGCCCGAGGAGAGATGCGTGAAGTTCACGCCAGATTTGCACAGGCCCTGGTTACAGTGAGCTTGAAAGAGGAGGGAGCCTGGAGGAAGCTGTGATGAGGATGGACCTCTCAGGCTGTCATTGCCAGAGGCCTCCTTCTAGTCACCTGGAGGCTGTAGGTGAGTAGCAGTGTCAGGGGATAACTATCCACCCTGCGATGGACGGGGACACATGTGTCAAATAGACATGACCCATGTACTTAGGGAATGTCAAGACTTTCATCTTATTTGGACACAATACTGAGTTTAATTGAATTCAGAGGCCCTAAAGGCTGGTGAAAGAGATTGCAAGGAAGGTGTCTGGTTTGGATTCGTTGAAAGGACAAGATGCAAGGTCAGCCCGGGTGGCATGGCTTCATGGTTGAGTGTCGACTTATGAGCCAGGAGGTCACAGTTCAATTCCCAGGCAGGGTACATGCCCGAGTTGCAGGCTTGGGCAGGTTATAAATTGGAGGAGGTGGGGTCTTAGGGAATCACCAGGGCGAAGCAAACAGAAATGGCTGCCAGTCAGCCCTGTGACTGGCGAGGTCCCAGCACAGGAACAATGATCCCTGTAAGCACCTCCGTCTGGGAGAAAGCCGCCTCGAGTTCCTGCCCCAATGCCAGACAATCCAGTTCTTCCTCGTATGTGTCTGTGTTCCCCAAAGCCTTGCCTTGGTGTTGGGGCTCAGAGGAAGCACGGCCTTGTAAGTTCAATTTGTGGTGCTGGCCTTTTAAGAGGAACAGCTAGGTCTCCAGCAGCCTCTGTGTCACTGAGCCCCAATCCGCACTGGTTTTTACAGCCTGTAGTTCTTACTGTCCTTAGGGACTTCTTTCCCCAGCTCTGGGACCCTGGGCTGGGGTTTGGTGTGGGGCTGGGACCCCTTGTTCCTCTGGGAGGCCTCTGTAGAGACCATCTCCCTCCCAATTAAAAAAGCACGCCGTAACCGATTTGGCTCAGTGGATAGAGCATCGGCCTGCGGACTCAAGGGTCCCAGGTTCGATTCTGGTCAAGGGCATGTACCTTGGTTGTGGGCACATCCCCAGTAGTGGGTGTGCAGGAGGCAGCTGATCAATGTTTCTCTCTCATCGATGTTTCTAACTCTCTATCCCTCTTCCTTCCTCTCTGTAAAAAAATCAATAAAATATATTTTTAAAAAAAGCAGCCCATGTGGGTGCCTGACCAGCCTGTTCCACGCCTCCGCCCCTCCTACCAGTCTCAGTGCACTTTCTTCTTTACTTCTCTAGCTGTAGGACTTCCATTCAGCCAGCTTTCCAGTGGTTCTGGATGATGGTTGTTCTGTATTTTAGTTGTAATTTTGATGTGGTCGTGGGAGGTGGTGAGTACAGGTGGTTACCTATGCTGCCATCTTGCTTCCTCTCCAATTTCTTAAAGTCAATACATATTTATTAAGTGTTTATTAGGTCAGGCCTTATATTAATGACACAATGACAAGGCCTGAAAGATGTATATTTGGCCCCCGAAGCAGCAGGTCTCTGCCAGAACTGGGCTCTTGGAAATAGGAGGCCACTGTCGATCTTACTGGTAGTTTGTGCAAGTGCATTCTCTGGTAAAGAGCAAAGAGTAGAACATTTATTCAGGGAGCATCTCTGTGATTATCTCCAGAACTTAGGGCAAGTGGGAAAAGGGGGTAAAGACAGGTTATTCAAAATGTAAAGACCAGGAATTAAAGGCAGGAACTAGCCGGAGAAGCAGGCGTTGGTGGGAGAGCCCAGGTTACTGCCTTTATCTGGGACTGGGCTTAGCAAATCCAAACCAGCCTGTGCTGAGGGAGCAGATGGAGAGGAGGGTACTTCTTCTCGGGCCTTTGCTCAACCTGAGAATGAAACAGATGGCCCCCTAACAGCCAAATGAGGCCAAGTTGGGGTGCACAATGGGCCTATTCCACTTGTCTGTGTGCCCTGGGTTTCCCAGTGACTGGGGGGGGGGGGGAGGGGGAGGGGAACGCAAGCTTTGAGTGGTCGATTGTCACGTTGGAGAGAAGAGAGGCTGGAGTGAGGGTTACAGAGAATGAGGTGGGGGGTTCTGATGGCTCACTTTCCTGGAGTGACAGCTGGTAGGCAGCTGTGGAGAGATGTGTGTGTGTGTGTTAACAGCCACAGTGACTGGGTGTTTATTGAATTGCTGTGGATTCTCTAAAAGCAAAGCAAGCATACTAAATTGCTGCAAATTACCAAGGGCTTTCCTAATGTTCAATAAAAATACTGTGAACATTTAAGGACACAGGCTCTGCAAATGGTCCTGACTGGTCGTAGGGAAGCTCTTGCTTTGAGAACAAACAGCACAGGGTCTTCAGTACGAATAAATGGAATCAGGCGAGTGACGGTCGCACCTGAGGATAAACAGTGCATATTCAAGTAGGCGCCAGTGTCCTTTTTTCAGTATTTGCTTCCATTCACTTCGAGCTGTTTTCCTGCCTGGCCTCTGCCCACCTTGCCCTTAAAGAGATGATTATTTTGGGGTCCTGCCTCTGAGATGTAGTGTACCTCAAATCTCATTTGGGCTGATTATCTTCTGGCTCAGAGATGAAAAGAAGTGCCAAAGGATGTGTGAATTTTTTAATTGTCTTCCTCAATGACCTCCAGTTCTCATCAATTTTCTCAGTATCCCCAAGGCTACCCAGCACAGCCCGGGGACTGGAATATCTTGAGGAAGGCAAGACCAGGATTTTAGACTAGGACACAATTCCTGTTGGGCAGTCAAATCTTTCCACGCTCCATACCTGGTTTCTTCACCTTCAACCTAATTTCTTCCTGTCCTTGGGACTTTGAAGTATTGCTCATTTCCTCCCTGACTTAGGTCATGTTCATTGGACAGAAATAAACCATCATTTATTGTTCTAAGGAAAAAGTATCAGTAGATTCAGAGGGTTTCGGCTTTTGGCCTGTAAAGTACAGCAGAGCTGGGCCTCTGAATTAAATTACACCCCCGTGTAAAAAACCAACAAAGAAATAACTGTTTAGGGGCCAAATGCACTTTGGGTTAAATCAGTTTGAAGCATCAGGAACATTGTTAGAAATATTGGAAGAGCACAGCAGGTAGCTAGGTTTGCATTTCGTAACCCCTGTCATTCAATGCTTTGCTCCCACAGGGAGGGTATATGAGGAATTTCATTGTCTTTCGGCTGGTAATTGCATTTAGGGATCTGACACCAGCTTTGGTGGTTTGCACGAAGCTTCATGGCATAGATGTTCTGCCTCCTGTTTGATAAGCATTGTGATGGCTAACTTCCCCGCCTCAGTATGGAATGCTTTTGGTCACGAGATGATCTCAGGGAAAGCCAGAAAGACTAATGAAGGTGTGCTTTAGTGGTGAGCCCAGGTGTGGGAGCCAGAGGTATTGAGGCTTTGCTACAGCCTCGGAGATTAGGCAAGAAGGCTCAGGACTTTGAGTCAGGACAGATGCTTCTTGAATACAGACACTAAGTGGGCAAGAAGCAACAGAGAGTACATATAGCTGGGCCAGAGAAGGATGGGACTAGCAAAGGGACAGAGCGCAATCGGAGAAGAACAGGAAACTGGACTCACATTATTGCCTAGCCCCGTGGTCGGCAAACTGTGGCTCGCGAGCCACATGCGGCTCTTTGGCCCCATTCAGTGTGGCTGTTCCACAAAATACCACGTGCGGGTGCGCACGCACAGTGCGATTGAAACTTCGTGGCCCATGTGCAGAAGTCGGTATTTTGTGGAAGAGCCACCCTCAAGGGGCCAAAGAGCCGCATGTGGCTCGCGAGCCGCGGTTTGCCGAGCCGCAGTTTGCCAACCACTGGTAGCCAAACACACCACCCAGCTATGGTTGGACCAACATTAGGGGCGAGACAAATAGAAGACAACCAGCGATGGGGCTGAACGACAGATGTTTTCCCTCAGGAAGAATTATTAAGCAGCAATCACAGGAGAGGCAGACTCCGTCGCAAGCAGATGGGCTTTGTTAGCAGCTTGGCAAATGGGTGCTCCCAGGTCCATCGGATGATCCCCGAGTCTTCATCCAGGACACACTCTCTCCTGATGGGACAGAGGCCTGGCCACCTCTCCTGGCTCTGCACAGTCCACAGAATAAGATACACATGTGACCTCCATGCCACGAGTGCCACTGCTCCCATCTGTAAATCAGGGAGTTGCTTTTCTGATTCCTCAGGTTCCTTCCAGATGCAATTTCTCATGCTCCAGGTCAAATCCTTTGGGGAAAAATCATTACAGGAAGACAATTGTGCAATATTCTGTGCACAAAGGTCAAAGATGTGTGTCCCAGGAAAAGTCCACCCATCCATCATCCATCCATTCATCCATCCATCCATCATCCATCCATCCTTCCATCATCCATCCATCTATCCATCCATCCATCATCCATCCATCCATCCTTCCATCATCCATCCATCCATCCATCCATCCATCATCCATCCATCCATCCTTCCATCATCCATCCATCCATCCATTCATCCATCATCCATCCATCCATCCATCCTTCCATCATCCATCCATCTATCCATCCATCCATCATCCATCCATCCATCCTTCCATCCTTCCATCATCCATCCATCATCCATCCATCCATCCATCCTTCCATCATCCATCCATCTATCCATCCATCCATCCATCATCCATCCATCTATCCATCCATCCATCATCCATCCATCCATCCTTCCATCATCCATCCATCTATCCATCCATCCATCATCCATCCATTCATCCATCCATCCATCATCCATCCATCCATCCATCCATCCATCCATAGATTCATTGCTCCTTTCAATGGTTCATTCATCGATTCAATAAACATTCTTGAGCACTAATGGAACAGCCAAATTTATGATATTTTAAGCTCTGAGAGGGCACGGACTACACTGTTTATGTTGAGATTGTATCTATCCCCAGTGCATGGAAAGCAACAGGTGCTTACATACTTGCCAAATGAATGACGAAGGTAACTACACTGCCTGTGTTAGCACATCAGGGTGGGGAGTGGTTCTGTTCACTTTGGTGAATTTCCCAAATTTCTTGGCGGTGGTGCATATCCGGGTGCTAACTAAATATTTGTGAAAGGAAGGAGGGAATCTGCGTGGCTGCAGCTGCTTGTGTTGATGTATGTTGGCCACATGTGTGTATAGCACCTCCTTCATCAGTGTGGTGTAGCGAGGTGAGCATGAGGAGTCCGGAGCCAGAGGACCTAGATTCTCTTTCTTACTCTGTTTCTAGCGGACTCTGCCAACTTGCACAGACCAGGTAGGTAGCCTTTTCGGATCTCTTTTCTCATCTGCTAAGTGAGAAATCTCTTTTGGCTCCTTCCAGCTTTTGAGTGTGGGATTAGAGTGTGAAGAATAGGTGAAAGCAGCGAGAATGCCCCTAAAAGTGATAGCTACGCTCGGCTGGTGTGGCTCAGTGGTGGAGAGTTGACCTATGAGCCAGGGGGTCATGGTTCGATTCCAGGTCAGGGCACATGCCCGGGTTGCTACACATCCCCAGTATGGGGCTCGCAGGAGGCAGCCCATCAATGAGTCTCTCTCATTATTGATGTTTCTGTCTCTCTCCTTCTCCCTGCGTCTCTGAAATCAATAAAAATATATTTAAAAAACCCAAACAACTTTATAAAAAAAGTGCAGTAGCTGCTATAATTACAACGGTGGGAGCATGTCTGCTTCATCGCAATATTAAAGAAAGGGATGTATATTCTTTCCGTATTCAGTAAATGCTTTTGAATGACAATAATAAAAAACTGGGAAATGTTTTCTTAACACTTTTTTTAGGGCTCCCTAAGTGAGAGGCACTGTTTTACACGCTTTACAACTATGAATACGTTTACTCTTCATAACAACTCGATGAGGTATGTGCCAGCATTGGCCCCCTATACCTAGCAGAAAACAGGGACCCACCCAGAGGGGAGAAATCAGCTCCCCATGGCTACCCAGCGAGTGAGGGGCAGGCTAGCGTTTGAAGCCAGGTGTCCCGGCACCAACGCCTGGGATGCGAGCCACCCGCTGTGCTGTGGTTTGCTTGACAACCACAGTGTCCGCTGTGATGGCTCCAACAGCATGGGAGCCTCGGTCCCTACCACAGGTTCGCACAGCCTAATTGGGCACATGAAATATTTAGAGAATGAGAAAGTGGGCAATAAAGCCGCAATGGGAGGTATAGATCACCAGAGAACAGGAAAGTCTGTAATAGGTACCTTACTTTTATATAACACTTTATGCCTTGCTGAGTGCTTTTACATCCATCATCTCATTTATTCCCCGTAACAGCGATCATTATTTATTGAGGGCTTACTATGTGCCAGGCACTGGGCTAAGTGCTTTGCTTCTATTATGCCAACCAAGCCTCCCAGCAAAACTAGGCTGGGGGTGTCGAAAGCCCAATCGACTCATTCATAGAAGCACAGAGCGGAGGAGTTGGGACTGGCTACAAGCACAGCTGGCTCCAGAGACTTTAAGCAGCGTCCCCGGGACTTGTTCTGTCTCTCTCTTCCCTCCTCTGTCCCTCTCCCTTCCTACCATGGCTCCCCTTCACGCTCAGGTGAGCTCTGTTCCCAGCATGGCCCAGACAGCCCAGGCTCATGTCCTCCCTACTGTAAATGATCCCGGCAGAGAGAGGACCTGCCTCCAGCATTTCCAACAAACGTCCTGGAATTGAGCTCCCTTTGTGTGGCCTGTCCCTGAACCAGTCACTGTGAGTAGAGGGTTGGAGTATGCTGATTGGTTAGACCTGGGTCACAAGATAAGCCCTGTCGGTCCTGGAAGGAATTGACCCATCAGACCTCAAAGATAGTGAAGGCGATGTTTCCAGTGTAAGGAGAGATGAGTGCTGGGCAGTCACAGAAATAATAAAAAAATAGCCTTCATCAGTTACTTTCTTCATCCCACGGATGGGGAAAGAGCATCTGAGAGCTGGTGTGCTCTGAGCCGGCTGCCCATCCAGAGGCAGAACAGCGTTTGCATGAGGCATGCCCGGTCCTGTTCACCCATCTCACAGATGGAAACAGCGAGGCACAGACCGATCCAATGCCTTCCTGATGTGTCTAGATCAGCGGTTCTCAACCTGTGGGTCGCAAACAATGAAAATACATCCTGCATATCAGATATTTACATGACGATTCATAACAATAGCAAAATTACAGTTATGAAGTAGCAACGAAAATAATTTTATGGTCGGGGGTCACCACAACATGACGAACTGTATGAAAGGGTCGCGGCATTAGGAAGGTTGAGAACCACTGGTCTAGATAGAGGGAGGTGCTCTAGGATTCAGCGTGGTCCTGCCCATCTGGGGCCTGTGGACCTTGAAGAGTTTAAGGAAGAAAGTAGGGAGGCTCAGGTCAGCTCCTGCCACTGCATTCGCCTCTGGTGTGAGGGAGGTCTCGGGGAGTCTTCAGGGTGGAGTGAGTGGGGTTCCCAGGCTAATGTCCACTCAGATTTGGCCATGTAGGGGGAGGACTTGACACAGGGAAGATGGTATCCACCCGCCTGCCGTGTAGGAGGGCTCAATGGAGTGACAGCTCTTGACCAGAACTCAATGCTTGTTCTTTCTAAATGCTGTCCCTCCAGCCCTAGCTTTGAAGCCACACAACCCAATTTCTCCCTGTATGTCTCTGGTGCCTCCTGAGCCACTGTCCCTCTGCCGTACCCCAGGATGAGTGCCCACAAGCCAGTGAGTAAGTGCGCGGGCCCTTTAAGTGGATGCCTGGGTTGCCTTCCATCTTATTTGCACAGATAGCACCCCTTCGGCTTTACACGGCTAGGTGTTGTGGGGGCTCTTCTCCGCAGCACTGGTGCTCAAGGCTGGGGGGCCCTGTGTGGGGCTGGAACCCTGCACTCCTCAGGGGTGACCTGTGCAGGCGAGATATCTCTCCAGATTCTCAACCACCACATGTGGGTGTGGGGGCAGCCCTTGCACATGTCTGCCCCGCCCACCAGTCTCCAGGGAGCTTCTTTATATCCTTAGTTACAGGATTTCTGTTCAGCTAGTCTTCAGATGGTTCTCTGGGTTGATTGTTGCATAATTTAGTTGTAATTTTGATCATGGTCATGGGAGAACAGTGTTCACCTACTTCATGGTCTTGACCAGAACTCAACCCTTATTCTTTTTTAAAATTTTTTTAAAAAAATTGATTTCAGAGAGGAAAGGCAGAGGTAAGGAGAGAGAGAGAGAGAGAGAGAGAGAGAGAGAGAGAGAGACATCATTGATCAGCTGCCTCCTGCACGCCCCCTCCTGGGGATCGAGCCCACAACTCGGGCATGTGCCCTTGGCCGGAATCAAACCAGGGACCCTTCAGTCCACAGGCCGATGCTCTATCCATTGAGCCACACCGGCGAGGGCCCCTTGTTCTTTTTAAAGGTGACAAAGCCACCCTACTTCCTTGTTGAAATAGTGCTCCACTCTCCCATGAGTCCAGACTTCTTTCACATCCACAGATTCTCCCCTCAATTCCCTCGATGGACATGGGATGTTATCAGAGTACGCCTTTTATAGGAAGAGAAACTGAGGCTCGGGGAAATTTCACTTGCCTGGATACTGGTCCCTTCTGGTAAGCTATTCAAGCATCGTCACCTGCAATCAGGAGGCAAAGAGAGGAAGAAGAGAACCTGGTAGAAGCCAGGGATGGAGGTCGAGCGGCAGCATCTAGTTGATATGGCGAAACCACCTTAGAATCTCCATACTCTTCGGATGGACTGCCTGATACTTGCCGTCCGTCCGTGTGTGTGTGTGTGTGTGTGTGTGTGTGTGTGTGTGTGTGTGTTCCAGGAGCATTTTCACTTTGGTTTTCTTCTGCAGGGTGCCTCGCTGTCCCCCGTGAGCAAAGCCTCACAGAAGCCATTCTGTCCGTGACCCTTTCATGCTGGAAGTCACAGGGTGTTCAGTGATTTTCTTTTTCCGTCCACTCTCCCTCTGAATTTTTCCCTTCATGCAATGCATGCAAAGGCCCTTTGATGCGTGGCCACCCCTTGGCCCCCCAACATACAGATTCTTCCTTTGGTCACTTTCTTTCTTTCCTCCTTCCTTTGGACCACAGAGATTGAGAAATGTCGTCAAAGGCAGAGACATACACAGACCCAAGCTCATGAAAGGGGCACATGGCATGGAAAGGAACACATTACATGCCACGAGCAAGAGCAGGGGGGCCCGAGTGCAGAGAGACGGGGAGGAACAAAATGCAGACCAGACAAAGCAAGAGAGGGGGCGTGAGCAGGAGTGCGCTTGGCAGCTGAGGTTTCTGGGAAGAGAGGCATCGCATGCTGGTGAAATAATTGTGCCCCCCTGATGAGTCCCTGCCTCACCCGGCCCGCACGCCAAGTTGGCCATCCTCCGCTGGCTGCTGCAGTGTTCTCTCTTCTGGCAGGAGCCCTCCCTCCCCGAGAGGACTTGATTAGTGAGCAGAGATCTCCTTCACACAGACAGAGGGCTCAGTGGGGAAGGAGGAAGATGTACAGAACTGGCACTGCCTCCCCTCTTTGGGCCTCCACCGCGCCGGTATCTGCCCGCACAGCCCCACCCAGGTACCTCCACAAACACACACACACACACACACACACACACACACACACACACACACTCCTACACCCCTCCCCCCACTTGCCAATGCAAAGCTCCATTTCTTTCCTCCTTTCCTGGGGTGATTTCACAGGCCCTGGAAATGAGACCTGTTGGAGAAAATGACACAGTCTCGGTTGGAAAACAGGGCATGGTGCTGGAGGTGGCAGTTGGATTAAGTGGGCAGAGCAAGGGATCTTTTCAACCCTGGGGTCTTTGACCTAAAGTACATATTTCCTTTATGCTGCCAAGTGTGAGCGAAGAAAGAGAGATTGGAGGCAGGTGAGGAGGGAAAGACAGGTCTGGGAGTTCAGGGCTTTCCCATTTTTAGGACATACTTCCATCTGGGGTGCTTAGCAGGGTGCTCCCCACATTGCTCAGCTCATTTAGAGAGCCTTGATGTGGAGTGGTGTGGAGTGGCACAGGTAATGAAGCATGGCAGGGTGCCTGCTGGCTCTAATAAGATGGAATAAACCGAGGGGGGGAATTAACCTGGTAGGATTAGTTCGCTCTGCAGCAAGATGCTTCGAACCGCCTCCTATATCCCGTGCCGGGAATCTCAAACACACCCCTCTCTCCGAGGGTGAGGCTGAGCTAGAAAACACATGCAGGGCTACAGAGTGAGGCCTGGGCCGAAGGCCTAGGGCCCAGCTCTCTGCTGGGAGGAGGCCAGTGTTCCCCCCAGGACAGGTCTCAGAATGCTGAGGTGAGTGGTAACCCCACAGACTGGGAGTCCCCTGCTTTTTCCAACTCGGCCTCATGACTGAAGGTCCCAGGTGGGCTAGGGTGGTTGATGGAGAGGAGAGAAGGCAGTTCAGCCTCTCTGGGCCGTGCTGCAGTTGGTGATGCAAGGATGCCTTGAGACCCGGTCAGATGTCCAAGTTGAAATTGCAGCCCTTTGGCTTGTCAGTTCTGATCTTAATTCAAGTGTCTCCTTTGCCACAGGAGTGGGTGAGAACAGAAAGGACAGAGACCTGTAGAACGTAGGGCATCATTAATCCAAATTTAGTCATCCGCCTGCTCCACGCCAGGCACTGTGCGAGGTGCTGTGGACAGAGACATCAATAAGACGTGTCCTCTGCCCTCCAGTTGCTCACAGACTGTAAGAGAGAGAGCAGGCAACCAACTCCAACACCAGTCACGTGCCCACAGGCAGGCAGATAGCAATGATTTTTGCTTGGTAAAGGGGTGTGGAAAAGCTCCGGTAGGTCTGTGTAACAGAAACAGGTGTCTTCCCATCCTTATCTTGTGTAGGATGCTGCATCAAACCAGGCAGAGGATCCAAGAATATTGGTATTGGAGGGGTCCTCAAGACTCAGTGGTCCCCAAATATGGTGATTCATCCTGGGTCCATGTTAAACATGCAGATTTCTCGGCCTGTACCTGAGACAGAATGAATAGAATTCCCCGCAGCACCTGGGAGCCTGCATTTAGATATGCATCCCAGGGGGTCCTGGTAATTAGCTACATTTGAGAGATTCTGACTGGTAGGAAGGGTGGAGACATGAAAAGGGCTGGCCTTGCCCGAGCTGGTTTTGCTCAGTGGGTAGAGCATCGGCCTGTGGACTGAAGGGTCCTGGGTTTGATTCCAGTCAAGGACACATGCCCGGGTTGTGTGCTCGTTCCCCAGTGGGGGGCATGCGGGAGGCAGCCCATCAATGATTCTCTCTCATCATTGATGTTTCTATCTCTCTCACCTCTTCCTTCCTCTCTGAAATCAATAAAACTATTTAAAAAGAAAAAAGAAAAGAAAAGGGCTGGCCTCACTATCATGGGCAGCAGCTGAGATGCTGGAGAGAGAGTCCAGCTACAAAGGTTCTCCCTGAGAAATGTGTAAACCCTTGGTTATAAGACTTCTCTCCAGCAATTGGAGGAAATGGAGGAAAGCAATTAATTAGAGTTAAAAAGAATGGTTATAAGGATGCTCAAGGAACTCAGCGAGAACTTTAAGGAACTTAGTGCGACTGTAACAGCATGAAAAATGACATGGAAAATCTTACCTTTTGTGACAGCATGGATGGGGAGTATTATACTAAGTGACATAAGCCAGTCAGACAAAGACACATACCATCTGATTTCACTGATATGTGGAATCTAAGGAACACAATAACAGACAATACAGACTCATAGATAGAGAACAGCCTGAAAACTGGCAGAGGGGAGGGAGTTGGGGGGCTGGGTGAGAAAGGTGAAGGGATTAAGCAAAAAAAACAACAACCAACAAACTCATAGACAGAGGAGCGGCGAGTGGAGGGAAGTAGAAGAAGGTAAAGGAGGAACAAATGGTGACAGAAGCAGACTTGACTTGGGGTGTTGAACACACAATACAATATACAGATGATGTGTTATAGAATTGTACCTCTGATGCCTCTATAGTTTTATTGACCAATGTCATGCCAATACAGCCAATAAAATGACCCCATTCAATATATCTCAATGTGTTTAGTCTCTCCTCGTCTTATTAGTGTAGAGACAGAAGATTTTTGGCTCAGAAAAGGCATCCAGCTGTTCAGAGCAGCTGGAAGCCAAGCAGGGTTATTTTGGGATGAGTTATTTGTTGCTTCTTTAGCCCTTTCAAATAACATTGTCTGGGAGAGTGCTGCTTAAGGAAGAGGACTCCCCTCATTCCCACAAAGCTGAGATAGAGAAATTGCTACAGAGAAAGACCAAAAATGGGCTCTGACGAGCAGGAAGCAAGCGCACTCAGCTTGGTGGCAGATGATTGAGGCGCTCTTGCTTGGTCCCCAATGCTGCTTCTGTACCACACCTGTTCCTGGGGGCAGGGAGGGGCAGAGGATGGCTTCAGAGACCGCAGTGATTCTAAAACAGCTTTCATTCATCCGTTTGTGCATCTGGGGGTGATTGCTGTTTGATATCTGCTGGGAAGGAAATAATCTTGGTGTTGAAAATAGTGAAGGGGAGGGGTGAGTGGATGGGTGGGTGTGACCTACTTTAAAAAGGGTGGTCAGGCCTTGGCTGGTTTGGCTCAGTGGAGAGAGTATCAGCCTGTGGACTGAAGGGTCCCGGTTTGATTTTGGTCGAGGGCACAGGCCTGGGTTGCAGGCTTGTTCCCCGATAGGGGGTGTGCAGGTGGCAGCTGATCAATGATTCTCTCTCATCATTGATGTGTTTATCTTTCTCTTTCTCTTCCTCTCTGAAACCAATAAAAATATGTTTTTAAAAAAGGGGGTGGTCAGGGTATTCAAGAAAGGTGCCCTGAGGAGATTAAACCAGAGGCCTGAAGGAAGAAAAGCTGGCCAGGCCCAGAACTGGGAAAAGGCACTTGGGGGACAGACATGTTGTCCCATGTGACAGCTGCTTGAGAAACATGGATGGGAACAGATGGAGGTCAAAGTGACAAGAGCTGAGCGAGTAGAAGAGAGTGCAGGAGGCACCCAAGAGAGGCAGCTAAATATAGTCCAGAGAGAGATTTCACCAGGGTGGTGATGATGGAGGATATGCAGTGAGAGGACAGAAGAATGGCTTCTGGGGCTGGAGTTGGGACATGTGTCAAAGGCCTGTGTAGATTGGGGCTGGGGAACATGGGGAATGAAAGAATCAAGTGCAGGCCCCCATGACCATCTACGCTGGGATAATGGCACAGACCTCTGGTGCCTAACTCTCAGATTTCTGGCTTAGATTGTAGAATACTGGGCATTAAATCAATCAGGTGTGTGTGTGTGTGTGTGTGTGTGTGTGTGTGTGTGTGTGTGTAGGTGGGGTTGGTGTAAATCAGGAGATCTAGTTTAGATGTATTGATGACAAACAGATACTATTGGTTATTAGTCACTACTTATTGCACACCTATTATGTGTTATGATTGTGGTAAGCAATGTGGATAGAGCAGGAAGTAAAACAGACAAAACTCCTGTCCCTCATGGAGCAGAGTGTAGAAGACAACAAGAAAGATGAATAAATCAAATATGTAGTATGCTAGAAAGGGAGCAGTTCTTGGAGAAGATCAGGCAGAGGAGGGAAACGTGAAGAGAGTTCAAGTTTTAGATAGGATGTGCAGAGAAGTCCTTACTGGTAGTGAAATGGTGAAATGTAGGGAATGGCTTAACGGAGCTGAGTGAATTTTGGAGATAGCCCATAAGACTGGGAGACAGCAAGTGCTTGGGTCTGAAGGCAGGAGAATGCCTGTGATGATCTAGGAGCAGTGAGGTTACTAGTGGGCTGGAGCAGGGCATGGGGCTGAGAATAGGGAAGCCACAGAGGTGTGGGGAAGGTAGATCACATGGGCCTTGCTGGTCAGAGCAGGGCCTCGTGAGTCGCCTGGACCGAATTGAGAATGAATGGAAGGCTTCAGCAGAGAAATGATTTGGCCTATTTAACACCCCTGTGATAGCTGTGCTGAGGAGAGAGGGGCGAGGGCAGAGAAAAAAGCAGCACCAGAGGTCTGTGCCATTATCCCAGCATGGATGGTCACGGGGGCCTGCACTAGAGTGATGGCAATAGAGTAGAAAAGAGGGCACATTCTCAGTAGATGTTGAAGGAACGCTGGCTGCTTTGCTAATGTATTGAATGTGGGATGAGAGAAGGGGACATGTCAAAGGTGATTCCAATGTTTTTAACCTCACAATGGAAAGAATGAAGATGCCTTCACTGATGTTGGGAAGAACATGGGAAGAACCGGTTTGGGTATATCACGAGCACAACTGTAAGGATGTTATGTTTCAGATGTCCATTGGGCATCCGTGTGGGAATGCTTACCAGGCAGGATGACATATGAGTTAAGTTTGGAGAAAGGCCGCAGCGAGGGATACACATCTGGGAGACATTAGCACATTGATGGTATTGAAAACCAGAGGCCGGATCACCAGACCTAGGTAGTGGGAGGAGCTAGGGAAGAATTTTAAAACCCGAGCCCTGGGACACTCTAGGATAGCCGTGGGCAAACTACAGCCTGCAGGCCGGATCCGGCCCATTTGAAATGAATAAAACTAAAAAAAAAAAAAGACCGTACCTTTTTATGTAATGATGTTTACTTTGAATTTATATTAGTTCACACAAACACTCCATCCATGCTTTTGTTCCCGCCCTCCGGTCCAGTTTAAGAACCCATTGCGGCCCTCGAGTCAAAAAGTTTGCCCACCCCTGCTCTAGGATTTAGAGGGGAGTGAGATGGAATCATAGGATACCTAAGAAGGGATGTCAAAACGTTGTTGCCAACCGGGTGGGTGTGTGATACACAGAGCCATGCTCAAAGGTGTTTAAGGAGGAAAACGTGATCAACAGGGTAAAATACTGATGATAGTTTAGAAAACGAGGAGTAAAAATTGCCATGGGTTTTAGCAACACGGACGACACTGGTGGCCTTAAGAAGAGCAGTGCTGGTGAAAGGGGGCAGTCAGAATGAAAACAGAACAATTTCAAGACAGAATGGGAGGAGATGCCTTTGTGACAATAGGCACAGGTGAGTTTTTAAGGAACTTTGCTCTGGGGAAAGAGAAGAATGGGGGAGAGCTAGAGGAGAAAGCATGGTTGAGAGATTTCTTTAAATAGGAAAAATAACAGTATGTTTGTATATTGATGAAAAAGATCCAGTGGAGTAAGAAAAAATGATGCTGCAAGAAAAAGAAAGGAACTTGCTGAAACCAGTTTGGCTCAGTGGATAGAGCATTGGCCTGCAGACTGAAGGGTCCCAGGTTCGATTCCGGTCAAGGGCATGTACCTGGGTTGCGGGCACATCCCCAGTAGGAGATGTGCAGGAGGCAGCTGATCGATGTTTCTCTCTCATCGATGTTTCAACTCGCTATCTCTCTCCCTTCCTCTCTGTAAAAAAAATCAATAAAATATATTAAAAAAAAAAAAGAAAAAGAAAAAGAAAGGAACCTTGATAGCGCATTGTCCTTGAGCAGATGAGGAGGAATGGGATCGAATGCACCGGGGAGGAAGGCTGGCCTTGGGCAGGAGCACAGTCACTCACGGTCATGGACGTGGACATCGCACCTATAAATGCTGGGGTGGGGGTGGGGGGGGCGGATATGTGTGGTGGGAGCTTGAGACATGCTTTTCATATTATATCCATTATCTCAATCAAATAGAAACAAGGTCCTCGGCTGAGAGTGAGGACTGGAGAGGAGCTAGCCAACTTTAAAGATGAGATTGCATCCGTGGCCCCCTAGCAGAGCAGGAGGGGTGAGCACACCCTAGTTATGAATGCTGGACAGCCTCATGGGTCCCCCTGAGTTTATTGATCATGAATTAAAGTAAGCCAGCATGATTGTGTGTCTTTCCTAATCTTGTTTAGTTGTCCAAGTGCAGTCCAATGGGCTGGACAAAGCAGAATTGTGCTTTCAAAGCTGAGAGCAAAGAAGTAGGTGGTAGTAGGGAGAATGAGGGCAAGAGCATGGAAGGTGAGGGGAGGGGCACAGCTTCATGACTGGCATGGAGTCTAAGCTGAGGTCGTGGGGAAGTAAGGGACAGGGATGGGTTGTACAATCCATGTACCAGCAATTCTGAGGGAGGGGTAGAATGATTTGCTGCAGCCGGGCCACTTGAATACGTGGACTTGAAATATAGGAGACGATGGTCAGAATATGGGATGAAGGAAAAGATGCTACGAGGAGACTGGAGTACTTGGTGATGACAAAATCGAGGGGATGAGCATTAAGGCGATGGGTAAGTTACAAAAGAGGAGAAGCTCCATGGAGGAGTGAAGGTCAGGGTATGGGCAGCATGTCTAGGAAAAGTGAGCCAGAGGCAAGATAAGAATCACTATTTTAATAGAGACTACAACATATTATGGACGCAGACAAAGAAAAAAAGAAATATAAATTCCTGGTGAGTCAAGCAGGAAAATGCGCTCCATTCATGAAATGCTGATTGGAATTTAGTGGGTGGGAGGAGGGCAGAGGCACCGAAGCTGGGTACCACCTGGCCGGAGACCTCATAGCCCTACTGAGACTCCAATCACGCAAATCCCAGGCCTTCTCTCTCTCTCTCTCTCTCTCTCTCTCTCTCTCTCTCTCTCTCTCTCTCTCTCTCTCGTGTGTTTTAGCAGTCTTCACAAGTATATACGTGGAGAGTGCAGATCCTGGCGAGACAGAGTGGAAAGTGCCATCTCAGTAATGTTAAGCCCCGGGGGCTGAGATAACATGAACAAAGGTGCTTAGCAAACTGTGGCTGGAGGTGTCTTTGCTAAAGAAATTCAGCGAGCTGGAGTGGCACGGGACGTTAGGAGAAATGTGAATTTTGCGAGATGGACCAGATATCTTTGCAAGAGTCTGTGTAAGCCTGGAGATTGATAATGAGGGAAGGTGGCAGTTCCTTATCCAGAGAGAGTGGGACAGACAGACGGCGAGGCAGGCTCTTGCAAGGCACTGGGATGGAGTTCCGGAGCTGAGCACCGAATTGGCAGTGATCCCCATGGACTCCGTTACCTGCTTGCACTGGCAGTCAGAGAGCAGGCAAGGCCCATCTGTCAGAGCAGAACACATTGCCTTTGTCATGTGGTACTCATCCCCTTATAGAGGGGGTCTGAATCAGGAATACATGCTTTTAAGAAAAAAATTTTTTTTTATTGATTTCAGAGAGGAAGGGAGAGGGGGAGAGAGATAGAAACATCAATGATGAGAGAGAATCATCGATCGGCTGCCTCCTGCATACCCTACATTGGGATCAAGCCCACAACCTGGGCATGTGCCCTGAGCCGGAATCCAACTGTGGCCTCCTGGTTCATAGGTCAACGCTCAACCACTGAGCCCTGCCAGCCAGGCTTTGTACAAAGGTGACCTTGCATATTGACACTGCCATTTGGACCAGTAGCATCAAAGTGGGCCTTGCCCCCTGAGGGCAGAGTCAAAATGCCCTCCTACAGGATGAGGGGTTGGCTTCAGGGATCTCCAAGGTTTCCGAATGTTCCAGTTCACTGGGATCTCCTTTCTGTCCAGGTAGATAAGCCAGGAGTCTTGGGAGCAAACAGCAGCGTCTGAAGGCTGATGACTGATCTGGGGGCTGCGCAGTGGGTGCCTGGAGAGTAACCGGACCCACAGCAGCAGGGACTGGAAGACATAACAATGCCGAACTGACCGCTTGCAAAATGCCTACCCCTTATTCACATACCTTCCCAAGAAAGCTTTCAGAGCTGACATCTCTGGGATAGAAAAGATGGTGATACTTCCCTGTTCCACGGGCACGGAGCAAGAAAAAGACACGCCAGTGACTTCAGCAGGAGGTTCTCAGGTAGGCCCCTTCTGTTTGTTTCTCCCTGCAGCTAGGAGAATTCCAAGTTCAACAGGCTAAGCTTTTACCCACCCACCTCCAAAGTATAGAGGTGGCTGCCTGGGCAACAGACAGGCGGGAGGAGGCGTGGCTGGGGCAGGAGGGTGCAGGCTGAGTTTGCCGTGACAGGACACTCCCCCAGAGCTGGGAGTTGGGAATTTTCCAGAAGCCTTGGTTTCCCAGCATGCCCACCTGCTAAGCTGGGGCATTTAAAAGCTCCTGCCTCTTCCCCCCTCCTCGGAGCCGGAGCCCTGGCAGCTTTTCTCTTCCTCCGCGTCCAACCTGCATGCTAATTGGAACCTCTCCCCGAGAGGCCTCCTTCCTGACAGGTTCTTTAAGAATAGATGTAAGTTTTGAAAAACCGACATGGCATTGGCTGTAATTATAAGGTAATTGGTGTAATTGAGAGCGCAGGGTCTTATGCAAATCACCCTTCTGTTTTTAACTTTACATCAAGACTATTTTTATTTTTAAATGAAAAAAAAATACACCCAACCCAACACGTGTATTTGAGTATGGTAGCTGTGCGTGGTGGCCTGGGGCCTCTATGTATGTAACATACTAGAGCAGGGACGGTGGGGCAATCGGTTGGAAGATCACACCACGTCTGGCCCTTGTGTGTCTTGGGAAAAGTCTCCAGACGTTTCTTAGCCTTCATTTTCTTCATCGGTAGAACAAAGATAATACGAGGAACCTCTTACTGTCGTCAGACTTAAATCCTATGGACGCATGAGCGTTGTAAACTATAAAATGCTATTCACAGATATGATGGTTTCCCCTCCCCCTTTCTATTTCTTTTTTTTTTCCTTTGGAGTCGGGGTGTGGTGCTGCCGGGAGTGCTCCGCAGTGGAAGGCTGGGGTTCACGTCTCACGCATACACCCAATAAGCGCCTGCCGCCTAGGGCAGCGATGGCGAACCTTTTGAGCTCGGCGTGTCAGCATTTTGAAAAACCCTAACTTAACTCTGGTGCCGTGTCACATATAGAAATTTTTTGATCTTTGCAACCATAGTAAAACAAAGACTTATATTTTTGATATTTATTTTCTATATTTAAATGCCATTTAACAAAGAAAAATCAACCCCAAAAATGAGTTCACGCGTCACCTCTGACATGCGTGCCATAGGTTCGCCATCACTGGCCTATGGTCTGGAGAGGTCAGACGCGGGCTCCTCCCCCGGCATTGCCAGCCCTGGTAGACCCAGGACCAGTTTCCTAACCTCTTTCTGCCTCTATTTTCTCACCTGCAAAGTGGAGTGATGTCACCCTCCCCGCCCCCCACCCCCTCAGCAGCCACTCCAACCCCCCACGGTTACTGTGAGGGTGAAGCGAGGTCATGTGCATGGAGCACTTCACACATTGACATGCACACTCAGTACACACTCCTTTTAGGGCCCAGACATGGCTTCAGAGTTGGGTCTTGAAGGTGAAAAGAAGAGGAAAAAGGAAGGAGCAAGAGTGGGGCAGGTGACTGTGTGTGTCCACGAGCAAAGGAGTGAGTGGGGCTGGAGTGAGCGGCTCCTTTCTCCTGCAGCTCTTCTTTCCTGCAGAGAGAAGGCTAGACTTCGGGCGTGCTAGCCACAGGGCTTAGGGCGGAAGTGTGAGTCTGTGTAGTCCTGAGAAGACTGGCTCTAGAGTAGGAGGAAAGCCTAGCTGTGGGTATAGTCTTTTTTCTTAAAAATTAAAAAAAAAAAAATTGATTTCAGAGAGGAAGGGAGAGGGAGAAAGAGAAACATCAATGATGAGAGAGAATCATTGATCGTTTGCCTCCTGCATGCCCTCTATTGGGGATCAAGCCTGAACCCGGGCATGTGCCCTTAACAGGAATCAAACCTGGGATCCTTCAATCCGCAGGCTGACGCTCTACCCACTGAGCCAAACTGGCTAGGGCTGTGGACATACTCTTACTGCCTTCTTTGTCACCCAGGACGTCTGGGTCACCAGGATTATCATCTTGAAGATTTAGCCTTGATGCCAGTACACAGACTGGCCGCAGGGGTCAGCCTCCCATCCTGGCAAAGAACTTTTTAATCATTTATTAGTTCATCAGAAATTTAATGAAAAGCAGGGAACATAATTTCTGCCTCATAGAATGAGATGAGGTTTTTGCAGGGTATTTATGGCCTTCGAGTAAATACATATTGCAATATAAGCAATAATGTTACCTTCCAGTAAATGAACTTTGCATATTCACTAGAACAGGGGTGACCCTATGGGGAAATGGGAAAGGCCAAAACTTAATTTTAATTTTAAGATCGGGGAAAAAATAAACCAATATGATACCAGGTGCTTCGTATGATGAGTTTTACACACATTTCCCTGACATTGTGGGTGTTTATGTTATGATTCTTTGAAATTATTTGACTTTTCTAACTCGGGTCTATTTAGGTCAGTGATGGCGAACCTTTTGAGCTCGGCGTGTCAGCATTTTGAAAAACCCTAACTTAACTCTGGTGCCGTGTCACATATAGAAATTTTTTGATCTTTGCAACCATAGTAAAACAAAGACTTACATTTTTGATATTTATTTTATATATTTAAATGCCATTTAACGAAGAAAAATCAACCAAAAAAAATGAGTTCGTGTGTCACCTCTGACACGTGTGTCATAGGTTCGCCATCACTGATTTAGGTCGTCAATCTGTGTAGTCAATGTCACAGCTGAACACAAGTCTTACTTAAGGATTCTTGTTGAAAATAGATTTACCTGCTCAGTGAGACAAAGGCCTCGAATACGGTTTGAAAGTTTTTCCCCCTTTATGTTCGCTTTAAGTTGCAATCTATGCTAGAGCAATTCTGGTCTGAGGGAGGGGTCCAAGCACCATCCTCGCCCTCCTGGCTTGATCAGACCTAAATGACCTGGCGCTGATCCCACTGAGTGGGATTGGTGGTGGCGGAATTCGAACCCCACCCTCAGCCCTTTCTGCTTCTTTCTCTCTGTTTCTTCTGTGTTTCTCTCGCCTCCTCTCTAAGCCCCCATTCACGCTCTTCCCCTGACTGTATGTCTTCAGCCTTTCAGACATAGCTTTGACCCTACTGTGCCATGCTGGCTGTGGAGGGCTCACCTTCGGCCCTGCGTCGACACGTGTCCTCAAGCCTCTCGCCTGTACCTCCTTCAACCCAGGTTCTCTGCCACAGCCTGGGTGGCACCAATTACAGTCAAAGACGCTTTCTAGTGCCTCCTTCCTTCATTGTCACACAGCTACTCATTGAGCCTCTACTATGGGTCAGATACACACCTATTGTGTGGAGGGAGGCAGCATCGAACAGAACGAAGCTTCTGTCCCCCCATCAGTTACAAAGGGAGTCAGTATGCAGCCTCTGAAAGGGTGATGGTGGCTTTCGGGAAAGTTAAAGTGCTCAGAGTAAGAGGATATGTGGATAGGCCTGTGGGTCAGGTTGGCACTTGGATGGAGATCTGAATGCGATGAGGGAGACAGACACACAGATCTTAGGGGACACGTGTTGTAGACGGAGGGAACCAGAACTGCAAAGGCCTGGGGGGTGGGGGGCTGGGGGGAGCTCCTGGTGTGTTTCAAATGCAGAACCTGGGCCCGGGGGTTGGGAGGGGAGTGAGTGAGGCGGAGACTGCCAGGGGATGTGTTAGCTCCTGGGCTGGCCCCCTCGGTTTCTTTCGACAAAGACTTGAGTTGTAAGATATTTTTCTTTTCCTTTTGATAGTCACTTCAACTGATGTCTTCCCATCAGCAGTTCAATATTTTTCTTGATGTGGCAAGACAGAAGATACAGAGTGGACATCTGTTGCTTTTGCTACTTGACATCTATTTCCTCTTCTTTGACAACTGTACCCTCTGTGGAACTACCTGGTCCACAGACTAGCCCATGTGCTCAGGTGCCCCCCACCCCACACGCTCACAGGTGGAGTGTTTGACCTAGGTCTCCATTGGTTAGTACATTGCATTCCCTTGGCCATTAGATCGCATGGACCGATCTGAGCCAAAGACATGCAACGAAAGCCTTGCTGGGAATGCTGGAAAAGCTATTCGCTTTTTCTCGCTAATTAAGTGCTCTACAAGTGCAAGATTTGCAACAATGCTGCCATCTGAAACCCATAAGGGAGTCTGAGTGGAGCCCCATAGAGGAGGCCCGGTGACAGAGAGAGAAACTGAGTCCTGGTGACATAATTTGAGGCCCTGCATCAAGCCATACTTGAAACCAGTAGTGTACCTTGAATTTTCTGTGAGCCAATACATTTGCTTTAGCCAGCTGAAGTGAGGTTTGGCAAAAGACGTTTTGTTTTGCCACTTGCACAGAAATGAGTTCTCCCTAACTGAGACAGGTGATATGAGAGGGTCTAATGAGTGACTAGGACTGCGGATTCCGAATTCAAAACTAGCTCTGAGACCTTGAGCAAGGCTCTTAACCTATCTAGAGATAAACGTCCTCATCTGTGAAATGAAAGTAATAATACCATCTATCTTGGGATTGTTGTGAAAATTCATGGAATGTACACCCGTTTGGAAGCACATAGCAAATGCTGTACAAGTGTCGGCTGTTGTTACATTTCCCCCTACTTTGTAAAATAAGATGTCTGAAGCTAAGCCACATAAAGCGACGTCCATCAGTTACAAAGAGGGTCAGATTCGGAGCTGAAATGAGACAGCAAGATCCTTCAGGGGCAGCTGTCAGCAGTTACCCATTGCAGACAGCATTTCTGAAGGCCTACTATGCGTTTCTCAGGGCCTACTGTGTTCCAAGCACTCTGCTGATGCTGGGATGTGGACAAAGATAGTAAATTCTCTGAGAACCGGGCTTCTATTTGAACATGTGTATGCCTCCCCAGCCCTATTATAGCAGTGGTTCTCAACCTTCTGGCCCTTTAAATACAGTCCCTCATGTTGTGACCCAACCATAAAATTATTTTCATTGCTACTTCATAACTGTAACATTGCTACTGTTATGAATCATAATGTAAATATCTGATATGCAGGATGGTCTTAGGCGACCCCTGTGAAAGGGTCATTCAACCGCCAAAGGGGTCATGACCCACAGGTTGAGAACCGCTGTATTATAGGGTTCTGTGCCCCTCGGGGGATTAATCACAGCTGTTGACTGACCTTCCTGACACCACTCAGCCTCCTGGGAAGGAGGGGCACTTCCTGACTTGGGGGACCAGGCGGGCCAGGGGGCTCTTGGTTGGCCTGGCAGCGCCTGTGCCCTGCAGGGTGGTGGAGCCAGCGGGCGGAGGCTTGGAGCTGCCTGCTGCCCAGCTTCCCAGGCATCTGCTTCCGCAACTTGCTCTCGGTCTCATGATAAATTCATTACCAGAAAATGAAGCCGGAGTTTCCTAGTGACATCAAATATGGATGAGGGAAATCAGGACCGAGATAGATGATCAAGCGCTGCTGGCAGGTCCTGCCGCATCTGGTCTGCCAGGTCGGCCTGTGTTAGCTCTTCTCCCTTCTGTCTTGATTCGTTCGGGCGGGGTTTTGTCCTCTTAATAGGCAGCGTGTTGGAACATGAGTGAAATGCTCCAACCCCGACGTCACACCAGAGCGGGAAAAACAGACAGGTCTCCTGGTTCCTGTCAAAACTATCAAACCCGATCCTGCCCCTTAGCAACCTTCTTGGCAGATCCTTGGCACCCTCAGGCTACTGTACATAAACACATCCCCTGCTTAGGGACTGCCAGTGGCTTCCAGTTGCTGTGAAATCATGTCTGGGCTCCTTAGGATGCCATTCAAGGCCTCCCGCGATCACATGCCAGTCTGCCTTTCTCGTCTAGTCCTCCTGCTGCTGGCGGTGCATCTAGACTACAGGGTTCTCCAGAGGGCACGTGTCTGTGGCCGAGCTGCGTGTCTCACCTTAAAATGCCCTCCCCCACCACTCCGCTCATCGAAATCTTAGCACACACCCAAGGACCAGCTCAAATGCCGCTTCCCTCAGGGAAAGTCTTTGATGTTTTCCTTCACAGAATCATTTCATGCAAAGATAAAGCAACACAGAAAATATGCCCAGTGTTCGCAGAGCAATATAAGCAATAATGTTACCAGAGAGACAGGTTCTCTCCTCCCTCGTGAGAGATCATGAAATGGTCTACTGGCAAAGGGGGTTCAACAAGGCTTCAGTGTCTTTAAGCAGGTCACAACTTCTGACCCAGCGATTTCATCTCTAAAAATGTGTTCTAAGGAAACAACCTGGAAGGTGTCAAAAGTCATTTGAGGATAAGGATGGTCAACATGGTGTTCTTTCAAACAAAAAGTGAACAATTGGAAGAACTCTAAATGCCCACAAATGGGAAATTTGTTCAATAAATTGTGATGCATCTGTATGAGAGAACAATATTCATCTACTTAAAAATTATTGTGCAGAGAAGAACTAGTTGATGATTAAAAATGTTCATTGAGTTTTTGTAAGGGAAAGAAATATAGGATGTAAAACTGTGTAAAGCATGAGTTGGGTAGGTGGGGGGGGGGAGAGAGAGAGATAGAAATAGAGATAAAGGGAGAGAGAGAGAATCAGAACGAGAGAGAGAGGGAGAGGGAGAGAGAGAGAGAGAGAGAGAGAGAGAGAGAGAGAGAGAGAGAGATCCTAGAGAAAGCATCGGAAGGATATGTGCCAAAATGTTGGGTTGTGAGTCCATGAGTAACGTTTACATTATTTTTCTCTTATAATTCAAGCACCAGATTCTTCTTGATGTGAATAAATTACCTTCCATCTTCCATCATCCTCATTTTAAACCAGGCTTTCCTGGCTGTGACCCCAAGATAGAAGAGCACCCCACACAGTAATCCTTACATGTTAACTGTATATCTGTCTCCAGGTTCCTGCTTTTCTGTTAAGCTCACTCACTTGCCTTGATCTTTCCTCCTCAAGGGCCTTCTTATACTATTTTGTTTCCAGTCTTGATGTGGATTCTTCTGTAGGAAATTATAAATAGGACTTCTGTTCACCTAGTCTCTAGGCGATTCTCAACGATGGCTGCTCTGTAGTTAATTGTAATTGCGATGTGGTTGTGGGAGGAGCTGAGCACAGTGTTGACCTACTCTGCCATCTTGACCAGAGCCTATGTATCATTTATTATAAGGATTTGGCTCACACAGTGGTGGAGGCTGAAGTCCCATGATCTGCAGTCAGTGAGCTAGAGACCTAAGAAGAGTCCAAGTTTTGCTCCATGTCTGAAGGTCAGAAAAGTCCAATGTCCCAGCTCCACAGCCAGCTTCCCTTCCCTCTTCCTCAGCCTTTGTGATCTATTCAGACCTTCAGTTGACTGGATGAGGCCCACTCACACGAGGGAGGGCCAGACTACTGATTCAAACGTTAATGACACCCAAAAACATCCTTACACTCGCACCACAAATTAGGTTTGACAAACTGTATGGACACTCTGTGCCAGGTCAAGTTGACACACGGAATTAACTGTTACAGAGGTTTTAATGCCAGTTGCTGATGGATGCTCTTTTGGCCACAGGTCATGTACACTTCCCTAGGTCATCCTTTTCTCCCCGGTGTCCCCCCCCCCCCGCCCCCCCCAGTGTGTGCAGAACCCTGGATTGGAACAGCTGCTGTTGTAAGAGCTGGAATCACAGAATGTCAGAAGTATTACAATGAGGAAAGTGAGGTCTTCGGCCTACCCCATGATTTCAATGTCCAAGGTCACATGTGGCAGAGTTAGGACTAGACCTAGCACTTGACTATCATACTCCCCTGGTGTTTGCTCTTTTTTTTTTTTTAAATATATTTTATTGATTTTTTTACAGAGAGAAGGGAGAGAGATAGAGAGTTAGAAACATCGATGAGAGAGAAACATCGATCAGCTGCCTCCTGCACATCCCCCATTGGGGAGTGCCCGCAACCCAGGTACATGCCCCTGACCGGAATCGAACCCGGGACCCTTCAGTCCGCAGGCCGACGCTCCATCCACTGAGCCAAACCGGCTCCGGTGGTATTTGCTCTTAAGGAGAGCAGGAGGCCCAGGAAAAAATCCTAGACCTCTTGAACCCCAGGAAAGCTCACCCAGGTAGTCATCCCTTTAACTTGCTGCATCTATGCCTTCTCTCTCACCCGGTTCATTCCCGACTGGAGATTGTGTTGTCTGCTAATTTCCTGGCTCCATAAATACTCTCTGACATTTTGACACATCTCTTCCTACAAAGTATAGCTCTGGTGTTGTGTCAAGTTGTGTGGAACAAAATTAATTAGTTAATGTTCGTGAAAGCTTTCTGCAAATGAGAAGCATGGGCCTTATCCCACTGCAGGGAATGTTTCTTCAGGCCCTTGGTGACGCCCAAGTCCTGTGGAGCCTGTGGCCTCTGGGCCGTGATGAGGACTGACAGCTCCTCACCAGCCCTGGGGGCAGGCAGGGTCACCCAGAAGCCTCTTTGAGTTTTTTTCAGTTTGATCTATTCTGATTCTTGCTGTTGGGTTGTTTCCTATCTTAGTAATCCTTTCGTTTTCATGACAGTCTCTTACAATCTGTGTCCAGCCTACCCCATGATTTCAATGTTTAGTAATTTTGAAGGTCCATCCCCTGTTCATATTGTGACCATTTCTTGCTTGTTAGGTCCCCGACATCTAAACCAGCAACATGTATTACGGGATGAGAGGATTGAACTTGGGGCCAGGAGCACAATTGAATCTAGGTGTTCTTAATGCCCACTTGTGCTAAGACCTCTGGAGGAGTAGAGGTCAAGTATTTTTGGTTCCACTTCCAAAACAAGCATGTAAAATTTTAGATGGTGTGTATTAGGGCCTTCACAGTTTTCTTTTTTAAATTCTTTGTAGGGATGCTGTGTAGTATTCCTGCAGGTATTGGTTTTCCCCCAGAGTATTACATAAAGTACACGCTCCTTCTGCCTCCTTGTCCCCAGCACTCCATCCTCTCTTAGTTCTTTCAATGAGAAGCAGATACACTCCCACAGCTTATAAAGCCCAGCACTATGAGGAGAGCAGAAAGCTCTATACAGGTCCTATACCCCCCACCCCGGCCCCGCCAACACACTTACCTGTCCTGGAGGGAGGGATGATACAGGGGGTCACCAGGTGGGACTGTATATAGAAAAGGCAGGATGGAGCACGCATTTTGGAACCTTGGAGCTGGCAAACTTGGAATCAAGTCCTGACTCCCAGGTGCCTGGGGGCACTGCTTCTTACCTGAGGGCTCAGCCTGGCGCCTGAAACAGGGGTTCAGTAAAGGTCAGTTTCCAGAAGTGGCAAAAAGACTCCGGGCTCGTGGAGAGTTAGAGAGCAACAGAGACTAGCCCAGGAGAGAGAGGCTGAGAGGTGAGAGGAGGTCAAGATGAGGATCAGGTCCTCAGGACCCCAGCCTGGTGTTCTAACCACAGGCCCACACGCCTCCCAGCCAGTGTTCTAGGCTGTGCCCCTCTCCAGCGCTGCTGAAGATCAAGCCTGTGTGTCTTCACGTGGACAAGGTCCCCTGTCCCTTGTGAAGGGGCGGCTGGGGGTGGGCTGCCTGTGTGACGGCTTCCACAGCTGATGGCAGGAGTCCTCAGAACCAGGGAGGAGGCTAAGCCCGTGTTGTTACTCGAGGACTCTCTGCAGGGTGGGAACTGGACACTGATTTTTAAAGAATAAAAATTCCCACGCTAAAAACTGGGGCTCAATCTCTGAGCATGGGGCAGTAGCTATGCCCCCTGCTCCCCCAAGCTCTGCCTGCCCCTCCTCCACCCCACCCCACTGGTTCTAGTCCCTGCCCAAAGGCCATTGAGAGTGTTAATTCGGAGGGATCTTGACCTTGAGTCTCCTCCACCAAACCTAAAACTGAGCCCCAGGGATTGCTGTGCTCTGCAGGAAGAGGGTGCCGGGAGAAAGGCTGTGGCTGGTTAGGCCAGAGCTATAGGAAGGAAGGAAGGAAGAAGCGATCCGCAGGACTCCCTGAGGCTGGCCGTAATAGCTTCTAATGCTCATGGTAACATAACAGGTGAATAAAAGCAGGAAGCATATTACATTCCTGAAAATCTCCAGAAAGAATCCAGGTGAGAGGACTCAAAGAAAAGAGCTGATGGAAGTACCCCTAATAATAAAGACGCTCCTTCGCAAGACTTTGGAAATAAGCCAATCTCGCCCGCTCACGCCTCCCTAGAGGGCATTTGCTTCCATATGTAGTTGTCAAGGTTATTTTCTGACTGCAGCATGAGCACTTTCCATTCCTGCCATGAAGTTCTTGGGGTGTGCTGTCAACCTTGGGGGGTGCCCGAGTCCGGGCAACCCTGGCACCATGTTCGTGAAAATTCTGCATCATCAGTTTCTCTCTCTGAGTCCCTCTGTCTCAGCCTCTATCTTTCCCTTTCTCTGTGTCTCTTTCTTTCTGTGTCGGTCTCTCTGTCTCCGACTCTCCCTTTCTCTCTCAGAAATCCTCTGCCAACTCCCCCTGCACTCCCACCGGCCGGCAGCTGCCAAGCTGTCGCTACTGGCTCTGTCCAAAGAGCCTGCCACCCTTCATTTTAATGACCCCGTAGACAAGGCAAATGAGGTAGCTCCGTGGGGATCCCCTTTACCTGGAAATGAATTAGTGGCCCATTAGCTTAATGAGGAATTCTTCTGGCCTCTCCCAAGAGAGGAACTAGGTGTATTAACAATATGGAGAAGAACACAGCCATGGCCAATAAAAAACTGTGACCCAGGGCCCTCTCTGCCTACACTCTAACTTTCTGGAGGATGCCTACCAGCTAGTTTATTTCTTCCCTTTTGCAAGCAACTTGTCACTTGTTTAAAGGGAATTTAAACAGCCTTCCCTGGGTAAGAGAATAGATATGTGTGCATGGTGGGAGGGTGGGGAAGGGGGAGGTGCATCAACAGGGAGGCTCTTAGGCCCTTTCAGAATTCTTCACCATATTAACTATACATTCTTACTATGTGGCAGGTGCTTTTCAAGGATTATGACATTTAATCCACATAAGGATATACTGTTTAAAAATACATTTAAAAATATTTTTATTGATTTCAGAGAGGAAGGGAGAGGGAGAGAGATAGAAACATCAATGATGAGAGAATCATTGACTGGCTGCCTCCTGCAGGCCCCCTACTGGGGATTGGGCCTGCAACCCAGGCATGTGCCCTTGACCGGAATTGAACCTGCAACCCACCAGTCCACAGGCTGACACTCTATCCACTGAGCCAAACCAGCCATGGCACAATAATCCAATTTGTTGAAAGCTATTACTATCCCCATTGTAGAGATAAGAAAACTGGGACTTTGAGAGGACAAGAAACTTGGCCAAGATTTCTCAGCCAGTTTGTAGCTGAGCATGATGACAATAGAGATGCCATTTGATGAGTATTTTCTATCTGCTAAGCATATAGTTGCCTATAGTAGTTTATCCTTACAACAATCTATAACTTAGGTAGCATTATCACCATTTTGGAGCTGAGGAAACTGACTCTCAGATGGTAAGCAACCTGCCCAAGGCTGCTTAGTAAGTGGAAGAAATGCACCGTGTACCTAAATTGATCTGACTCTAGAACGGTTAACCATCACACTCAATTTCAGCAGATAATTATTTAGTGCCAATGACTTCGCAGGCGCCATGTTGGGGTCTTGGAATTCCAGATGGAATGAGGCCATGCCACCAAAGAGTGCATAGTTTAGAGAGAAGTAGACACAAGACAGAATTCCAACAGGAGACAGCAAGCGCAAAACATGGACATTGAAACCACAAAAGACTTCCGGGAGATGGTATTTGATTTAAATGTTAAAAGATGAATTGGAGTTAGTTGAATACATGGTTTGGTGGAGCACTGAGGGTAGCAGGATGGCCACGGCAACAGTGGAGTGGAGGCGTGACAGCCCACTCTGTGGGCCGATGGAAACGCTTGAAGTTCAATGTGGCTGATGGATGTGGAGATTTTTGGCTGGCAAAGCTGATCAGTGGTCTGATCACAGGAGACATGATAGGCCATCAGAAAAAGTTTGGAGTTTATCTTGAAGACAGCTAACCATTAATGGGATTCTCCAACCTGGGGCGTGGCATGATGAGAATGGAGGGAAGTGAGACCTGAGGACTCCCCAGGAGGCTGCTGCAACCACGAGACTAGCGAAGGCAAAGGCCTGAGCAGATTCTGCACCGACTGGAATGTTCTCCATCCTGTTTCTGGTCCAGGAAACAGAGCCTCCCTTGCGTCGTGTGGATGGGGCTGTTGACAGGCCTAGAACCCTCCCTGCCCACACCTGGGTCTGAGAGCCAGGGCTGGTGTTTTCCAGATGGACAGCGAGGCCTATGGCTGGGCGGCAGTGGAGAGGCTGCAGATCAGGCAAAGCTAGGACTTCCTGTGTTGATGAATTTTAAATTTGCAATTTTATGGTTACAATGAAGCTCACTTACAGAATTCACGAGCTGCTGGGGAGACCTGGAAATCCCTGTGGCTCTATGCACACAGTGGTGGTGCCTCCAACGGTAGGAAGCACAGCTGCTCCGAGTTCTCCATGGTGCTCCTGATTGGAGATTAATTTCTCCTGGGACCGATGGGCCTTGTGAGCCCCGAAGCAACCAAATGGGTAATCCTGGCTCCCCCAGTTGTGTGGGGAAGGGAGTTCCTGGGAACGGTAGGATGATTAATGCAGCAAAGTGGTGGTGGCAGTGGGAAAAAGAGGGCTGGAGAGAAACAAAGAAGCAGTCTACTTCTAGTAGATATGAAAGGCTTATCCGGAAGAAATGTTTCCAGAACAGTGCTTAGGGATTGTATCGCTTTGGGTAAGAAAAAGGTAGAAACCCATGAGATGGTTTCTTATCAAATATATTTATTTTTATTTTTGTAGTTTATTTTTCAATTACAATTGACATACAATATTGTTAGTTTCAGGTGTACAACATAGTGATTGGATATTCATGTATCTTCTGAGATAATCACCCCAATAAGTCTAGTCCCCACCTGGCACCATACATAATGATTACAATATTATTGACTCTATTCCCTATGCTGTAATTTATATCCCCATGACTATCTTTTATAACTGGCAATTTGTACATCTTAATCTTTCCCCTTTTTCAGCCGGGTTCCCTAACCCCCATTGCATCTGGTGACCATCAGCTTGTTCTCTGTATTTGAGTTTGTTTCTGTTTTGTTGGTTTGTTTTTGTTCTCTAGATTTCATAATAAGTGAAGTTACACACTATCGGTCTTTCTCTGACTTATTTTACTTGGCATAATACCCTTGTATAAAATCATTATTTTAACCATATCTCTAGAAAGCAAGGAGGTCCTTAAAGGTCACTGTATTACTCTGAGCCATTTCTTCATGTGATATTCCAGAACCGTGGCCTGAATATCCACAGGGTTTCCCTAAAGGGAGCCCTGGGGATGGAGACCGTCCAGGGTGTGAACTGTGTGTGCGGTGGAAATGGGACTGTGGGTATTCCCAGCAGAGGAAGGCATTCCTGGTCTCAGACCTGGGACCTCGCGTGAAGTGACGGCTTAGTTATTGGTATGAGAACTGCCATTTGAAAACAGTTTTTTATTTTTTAACAAGCCATTTATGTACATGGATCAAAGTGTAAAAGGGACAAAAGGGCATGTAGCATGCAGAGTAAATCTTCACCTTCCTCCATCTACCAAGTCTTGTTCCTCTCCAGGAGCTTTTACTGGTTTCATGTGCTCCCTTCCAGACACAACCCATGCCTTTACTGTGTGTCTGTGTGTGGTGCCATTTTGAAACAATGTCCATTGCAGAGTCTGTTCTTTGATTCTGTGTGCTTTCAGAATATTTGTAAAGTTTCCTTGCCCCTGGGGATATTTGTGAGCTCTGAACTTGACATGGTATTAACAAATTCTGACCCTCACAATTTTTCCTGGGCTAGTGTCTTCCCTCCTAGCAATCCAAATTGATCGTTTGGTTTGATATCTGAGAAATTTTCACTTGATGAACTGAGGAGGACCACAAAGAAGAAAGCAAGCAAAGGCAGCTATGAACATAGTTCCTAGTTAATCTGACAGGTAAGCAGTTCAAGGGACATGAGGAAAAGGGGTGTACTCCAGGAAAGGTGAAATCATCACACTAGTTGGGGAGAGCCACGTGACAAGAGCAGTTTATGACTACCCCAAGATTCAGCAGGAACAAGGGTTGTTAATCTCATTTAGTATATTGGGGTAGAGTGGCAGAAATTCATAAGCAATTGTCCTTTTTCCACATTTTGTCCTCCAGTTTGAGAATCACAAATCCCTGGGAATGGACAGTTTGATGGAGTAGGGACTGTCCTTTTTTTAATCCTAGGACTCCTGTGGCCATTTTGATAGGAATAAGAAGGGATTAGCCTTATGCATATGTGCATGCACTCAGGAAGAAGGTATGTTGACATATGTATTTCCCTAGGATCCCTTTTTTTTTTCACCAAAACACCCCAATTCTAGAGAAGTAATTATCCGAATCACATAGGCTATAGAATATTAATTAACATTCCTTGTAAGTGGAAATGTTGCCTCTTGAGCTGTTTTTCTCTCCTGGTAGCTGACGTATTTTTATAATCTGATAGTTTTTTCCTGTTTGTAGTGAATGCATTTTCTCTATCCACCCTAATAAACTTTCTGTTTTCTAAGATGGGTGGCCTCCCAATTTTTTTTAGTATTTTTCGTGAGCATTTGGGTTTTCAAATACAATCTTCTCATGAGTCAAGTTGCAAATTTCCATCTATTTCCTAGGTGTTTGCAATCACTGTTATTAATTCTCATTAGCTCTCTGGGCTGCTAGCCACATCTGCTCAGTAGCTCCATAGGAACTCTCCTGGCGTGCGCTGGCATCAACAGCAGTTATGTGGGAAGAGTGACTGCCCCTTGTTGGCTCCACGGACCCTGGAAAGCTACATGGCAAAACACATAAAATGAAAGGTCTTTACAAGTCATCCCGTCATTTTTTCCAGATGAGATCTCCAAATGTCAAAAGAAACAGCAGCGCGTTAAAACTGCAGCTGTAAAATTACCTGCACCACACGTCGAAAAGTGATTACAGAGTATGCTTGATTAATTAGGTGTGAAAATCTAGGACCGGCGTGGTAATAAATGATGGGACTCACCTAACGGCCTGCTTCCCTTCCCCTGTGTTTCGCTGAGTGGCCAACTTCCCTCTTGTCTGATGTACAGAGATCACATTCCAGAGTTGGTAACGTTTACATTTAAATCATAGAGCCAATAGAGCACCGTGCATGAGCTGTAGACGGTTCCAACTTTGACTTTATTATCTTCTTCCTTTGTGGCCTTTATACATTGCTAAGTCTTTCTGAGTCGCATATTCTCCCTTTCTAGAAGATTAATTATGTTCCTACCTGTATCTCAAGGTTTGGAATAGAAGCAATTTTATTAAAAACAACAATATAAACTGCATAATCCTGTAGGCCTTTGGGTCACATTTTTATAATCTGAAACAGGTCTCTGGGTCTAAGAGATCCTATGACATGTAAATATTATGTTCATTGTTTAACATAGTTTGGAAATCTGATGACCTGGTTTATCCAATTGATCTTTTGAATGAAGTAAAATAGCTTTTGTGAAAGTGCCTAGCCTAAGGCTTGGTACATGGCAGGTATGCAATAACCATTTGATGAATTGCCATCTTCTGAATGGAAAGGGTAGATTACCAGTTGCAAAGAATGATCGTAGGAAACAATATACTTATCGGGACAGAACTATGATGGTGAGCAGAACATATGTGCTCATTAATGATTCAGAAGTAGCATTGTGTCATCCCTTTGAGTCATAAATATTAATCATACATTTAAATATGGTGCTGATAGCATTCCATTTCTTCTAAGCCCCAAACTTTCAGTGACTTCAAATTGGCTACAAAATGAAGTCAAATTTCCTTGGCTTACAGCGATTCTGTCCCCAATTTCAAATGTGTATGTGGGGGCTGGTTTCCCTACAGTACCAAGCAGTGCTCAACACTAATTGGATATTTTACAAGTCAACTCAATTATGATGGTATCTACCTAGAGATAGTGTCGGATCCTGCAAGTTAAGGGCCCAGTCACCAAAGACTGCCCTCTGCTTCAGATGCCAATTGCAAGTTCAGGTTTTAACTGAGCTTCTGACTGAGGGACTATCAATCAGAGGCTCCAACATCTCCCTCCTTGGGTTCAAATGATTTGCTAGGATGGCTCACAGAACTCAGGGCACCAGTTTACGCACTAGGTTACTGGTTTATCACAAAGGATATTAAAGGATGCAAATCAATAGCCAAATGAAGAAATAGGTAAGATGTGGTCTAGAACAAAGGAGGTTCTGTCTTCATGGGGTTTGGGCCTGGCATGGTGGTACGTGGAATTGTCTGGTTCACCAACCTGGTAGTACACCAAACCCCATCCTCTTGGGGTTTTGATAGAGGTTTCATTACATAAGCTTCATCGGTTAATCGTTAGCCATTGTATTCATTCAACCTGCAGCCCTTCACCCTCCCCAGAATCAGAGGATGGGACTGAAACTTCCAAACCTCTATTCATCGTTGGTTCCCCTGGCAACCACACTCACAGGTGGGTGCTTTCCAAAAGTCACCTCATTCACAAAAGACACAATCCAAGGGCTTTGGGAGTTCTGTGCCAGAAATGAGGATGAAGACCAAGTACAATATCACAGCCTGCTATTTCAGGGCACTATTTATTTTTGTGCTTCTGAACCAGCCAAATTATATTGGTCCCTGGATACGTCCCAGAATTTCTCACTTTATCATTCATTAAATACTCTGCAAAGGATTACTCTATCCCAGGCACTGAGCCAGATCCTTGGGGATATAAACTCGAGGGGAAAAAAAATTATGTCCTTGACCCCCAGGATCCATCTAGTAAGGAAACACATAGACACAGACGATAAATGCTCTGCCTTATCATCTAGCTTTAAAAGGTCCACAGCTTCCTCAAATTCCAGTGTTCTTTACCTTGACTGCACCTCAGACAGGTTCAAGCTTCCCCAACTCGAATCACGTGTTTGCCTACAACTACCTCATCTCCATCACGTACCTCTGAGCACACCACTTCCTGAGGACAATTTCCCTTCGCTGTGATCTTTACTCCATTATTCCTAAGTTCCTTTGAAACTGCCAGTATTTTATTGCCATTATTTTTTCCTGCCAACCTGCTTGCCTTCCTCCTTTCTGCTCCCTATCTCTCAAGCCTGGATCCCATGGACTATTTCTTTAAATGTCAATGGATAATATCTTAAATTCCACCACATTGATTCTAAATCAATCCTCTGTCTACCTTCTCTGTGTCTATTGTGTTCCTTTGGCGGGGGGCTGCACATATCCAGCCAGGCAAATGCCTCTGTAAAAGTTATGTTATTTCCATTCATTTGGGCCATTGGTACTGCCCAGGAATCCTTTATGTGTTCATCATTAGGTGTCAAATGGCTATTTCGGAACTTCTCCTCTCCTCTATGATGGACAGATCATAAAGGGCCTGTATTTCATCTTAAGAAACTTGGATCTTATTCCCAAGAAATGTGTTGCTGACAAATACTTTGTGTGTGTGTGTGTGTGTGTGTGTGTGTGTGTGTGTGTGTGTAACTATGCTAGATTCTTTCTGGCAGATGTTTAGAAGTGGTTTTGAGGGGACAGGACTGAAATTCAAGGCTTTTAAAGCAGGCAAGGTTGATAAGGTACTGAACTGGGAGCTTTGCAGGAGTAGGACAGAGGGGACAGATTTGAGAAATTTATAGCAAGTAAAATCAGTAGACTGATAGCTGAAGTGAAAAATACAAAGAAGAGGTAATATTTTAGAAAAAAAAACTAATGGTTTTCATTTTCTTTTTTTTCTAAATATATTTTTATTGATTTCATAGAGGAAGAGAGAGGGGGAGAGAGATAGAAACATCAATGATGGGAGAGAATCATTGATCAGCTGCCTCCTGCACGCCCCCTACTGGGATTAAGCCTGCGACCCAGGCATGTGTCCTTGACTGAAATCAAACCTGGGACTCTTCAGTTCATAGGTCGATGGTCTAGCCACGGAGCCAAACCAGCTAGGGCTGATTTTCATTTTCAATATGTTGAGTTTTAGTTGCTTGTGGCATATTGAAGTGGAGCTTTGATACATGAGGCTGAAGCTCAGGGGATAAGGCAAGGGCTGGAAATATAGATTTTGGAGTCACTGGCATATGATGGTAATGACAATCATGAGAATGGCTGTCGCTACTCAAGGAGCATGTGGAGTGAGAAAAAAAGTGGGTGGAGGACGAAACCCCGTGAGGTGGCAGCCTTTAGAGAGCAGATGGAAGAAGACAAGTCCATGAAGGGGCCAGAGAAGGAACCATCCAAGGTACAAGGAGAGCCAGAGAATGTGATGTCAGGGAAGGCTCAAGAAGGAAGAGTGATTAATTCTATCACACACAGCAAAGAGATCCAATAAGACTAAATTTCAAAATGCCCATTACACTTGACATTTAAGAGCTCCTAAGTGGCATTTTTTGAAAATATGTTCCATTGACAGTGGGAACATAAGCCAAATACTGAGGGTTAGTGAAAGGAAGAAGGGGATTCAGTGGGTGTAGATTTCTCTGGAAAATTACAGAGGAGGGAAAGAGGTAGACCAGATAGTTACTACCCAGGTTACTAGGTAGTCTAAATGGTTATAGTATACATGATACTATTTAATTTTTTAGAGGTCCCTGCCTCCATAACTGCTCCTCACTCTTATCCATTTCTTAATTAATTAAGAAATAAATTAATATATTTTCTATGGGAAATATCTAAAGATCTTTCCATGAGGATGTACTATCTTCCCATCTGAACTCTCACAATACCAAATCTATGGTCCTCTTACGGCATTAATTTCTGTGTGTGTTTTTTAAACTCCATTGTAATTATTCACTCCTTTATTAGATTATAAGTACCTCAAGTGTACATTATAGCTGTGCAATATTTACTTTTCTATATCCAATATATTTAAAAATATTTAATAGAATGCTGTAAAGCCAATAGAAACTCAATAAAGAAAAGAATAGATATGCATATATATGCTTTCCTTCAATATGTATGTATGTGTGTGTGTATATACATATATATATATATATATATATATATATATATATATATATGAATGTCAATCACAGTTCCATAGAAATATTTTGGAACTTTGGTTGACATGGATTTTTAGAGTTTTGTTAATAAAATCAATTAATAGAAGGCAATCTGTGGGCAATGTTTTTACTTAATTGTTAAAAGGCTCTTTAGACTGGGCTTCTGCTATGCACAATTCGTGGGAAAAGCTGAATTTCTCACAAAGATGAGAATTCCCACCACCCCATGGTATGGCAACTGTATTTATTTATTTATTTATTTATTTTTATTTTTCATTTAAAAAGTTACAGTTGACATTCAATATTATATTAGCTTCAGGTGTATTACATAGTGATTCAATATTTATATAATTTGCGTAGTGATTCTCCCCGGTAAGTACCCACCTGGCATCATACGCAGTTATTACAATATTATTGACTATATTCCCTAAGCGGGTATGGCAACTTTAAATTGTTGGGAGGTATAGTCAACAGGAATGGCTTATATTTGGTTCTCTCGTAGATTTGATAATAACAAAGATACTTAGGCAAAACCACTCTTATAGGATTGGCTCAAGGATTTACACAGCTATAAACATACTATTCTTGTTTTGTGTCATTTTAAAGGGTAATTGTTGGCAAGAGCCGGCCGTTCTAACATTTGCATTTACATGATTACATAAACTCAGATAGTCTTGGGGAACTGCTTTAGAAGTCAACATGCATGGCCCCCCACCCTTTTTTTTATTTCCTGGAAAATAAATGGAGTGAGAGGACATAGAAGGACAGGGTGTCACTCCCTATGTCTTCCCACAAATACGCAATTGTTTTCTTCTAGAATAGGAAAGATTTTAGGAATACTGGGCACGGAAGAGTTTAGTGCCTTATTCCCTCTCAATGGCAAGCTGGTGTTGGAGCTCGCACCCTGAGCAAGAGGAGGGAGGATTGGCTTGCTTTCCTGGGTGGTGGAGGCGGCCTCCTGGACTGAGCTGCTTGTGGGAAGGTTTTGCGCTGACAGCCACCCACTGGGATCTGCACTGGTGACGTGGCGAAGCCCCCTCACCTTGGAATATCTTCCAGTAAAAGGAGGAGGCAGCAGCTGGCAGGCTCCTGGCCAGAGACCTGTGCGGTATCACCAGGCCTGGGCCTCGGAGTCCACATGCTCGCTGCTGTGACTTCAGATTCTTACTGATTTTGAACCAGGGGCCCTGCCTTTTCAGTTTGCACATGGCCCTGCAAACTGTGCAGCCTGCCTCAGGTATCCACAGGGCCCATGCTAAGATGGCCTTGAGCTTTGCCTCTGTGACTAGAGCAGGCCTCTCATTGTGGGTGCGGGCCGGCGCTCCAGGAGCAGGAAATGGGAGAGTGGGCGCAGCTTACAATAGCTAAGATCTGGAAACAGCCTAAGTGCCCATCAGCAGATGAGTGGATAAAAAAACGGTGGTACATCTACGCAATGGAATACTATGAAGCTGTAAAAAGAGAAAAGAACGCTTACCATTTGCAACAGCATGGACGGACCTGCAGAGCATTATGCTAAGCAAAGTAAGCCAGTCAGAGAAAGACAAGTATCACATGATCTCACTCATTTGTGGAATCTAATGAACAACATAAACTGATGAACAAAAATAGATCCGGAGAGATAGAAGCATCCAAGAGACCATCAAACCTCAGAGGGAAGGCAGGGGAGGATGGCTGGGTGGGGGTTGAGATCAACCAATGAACGTGTATGCATAGAAGCATAACCAATGGACACAGACAATAGGGGGGGTGGTGAAGGCCTAGGCTGGCGGGGGGGGGGGGCACGGGGGCAGGCTGGGAGAGGTGAATGGGGGGAAAGGAGACATAATATTTTCAACAATAGATAATTTTTAAAAAAGAGAGAGCGGGGGGGATAGCTAGACACTCACTTGTTCTCACTCTGCAAACAGCTCCGAGTATTCATGGGCCGGCAGAACCTTCTTCATAGACAATAAAGTGAATATTTTTTTTAAAATGTATTTTATTGATTTTTTTTACAGAGAGGAAGGGAGAGGGATAGAGAGCTAGAAACATCGATGAGAGAGAAACATGGATCAGCTGCCATCTGCACACCCCCCACTGGGGATGTGCCCGCAACCAAGGTACATGCCCTTGACCGGAATCGAACCTGGGACCCCTCAGTCCGCAGGCCGATGCTCTATCCACTGAGCCAAACCGGTCATGGCAAAAGTGAATATTTTTTTGTGCTTAATGAGATCACTGGAGTGTCTCTTCCAATTACCTTTTTTGGGGGGAGGAGAAAGAATGGGATACGCTGGCATGAGTGGATAGCAACTGAATGTTCATTTCATTGAAAAGGTCAAGTGTATTTGCTCCCTCCACTTGGTATGCTTGCCTCATTGCTCTCACTTCCAGGCCTTAATCAGATACTCGTTTCCAAGGCTTGTGTGCACACCCCGGATTTGCTGGGGCCAGGACACTGTGCATTTATTGGGGTTAATGTATCTTTTATTAACTTTTCTTTTCAAAGAGGTTTATGCGAAGCAACAGAGAGGGAAGCCTTTATTGGGATGCCATTGGGGGATGCTAAGAAAAGCGATTGCTGGGTGAAAGCCGTGGTCAGATTGTGAATTCAAATAAGTGATCCCAAGCGCGCCTGAGGAGTGATTTTCTTGAAAGGGCTGTGACAGCATCTCATACAGATGCAAAGGAGATATCTTAAAGCCCACCGCCATCCCTCACGCTGGATGGCTGCTGAAGATCCAAATATTTGTGCAGAAGTTACAAGGTGCCCATAACGATGGCAGCTTACGGTGGAGGCATAATTCCAGTGCTGACGAGGATGGTGGAGCGGAGCTCCTTGATTAACCTAATACGTATTGATGTTTCTCTGCTGTTTTGACTTCCTAGACTGTTTCAATTCAGTCTTGTCACAACAACATACAAAAGAGGCGGCAATGTCATCGATTTAAAAAAAAAAAATCCTGGCTCTGAAGGCTAGGGTGGTTCTTGTTTTGTGTATATGTGTGTGTGTGTGTGTTTATGCTCCATCGTTGGTTGTCAGCAAGGCAGGAGTGTTAAAATGATGGCACAGATAATTATGTTAAATGGTTTAGCATAAATTATCAAGGGAAATACATTTTGATTGTAAGCACAAATCAATTTGATGCGTCACAAAATTGCCACCGTTTGAGTGTGCGGAGGTGACTTATTTCTGGAGTGGTGAGCGCAGTGACAGTTGGAAAATAGGAACTCGGGTGTCTGAGGGCTCCATCAAAACCTGGACAGTTGGGTTCATAGGGAAACAAGCCCGAGTGAGGAGAGGTTGATGCACGTGAAGAAATGCACATTCATACCCTTTAACAAGGAAGTGTTCACACTCCTTCTCCATGTCTGTACACAGTCATTCAGCCTCTTCACGTGGGGAGCTGTTACACCTTCGTGCTGAGTCAGAACCAATTTGGCTATGAACTTCCAGCTTATTCTTGCCCATTAAATGCACCTCATCTTAACATAAAGAGACTTTTGTTGTAGCAGACAGACAAGGCACTGTTACCTGGCCGTCTCTAAACAGAAAAGAACCAGTTATCTACATATATAAAAGCCTAAGCAACTGTTACGACCAGTTGACCGAACAACGGGTCAACTGGTTGCTATGATGATGCACTGACCACCAGGGGCCAGATGCTCAATGGAGGAGCTGCCCCCTGATGGTCAGTGCACTCCCACAGCCAACCTCCACAGCCAGCCAACCTCCCTCGGTCCCTCCCCCCCGGCAGGCCAGCCCCGATCGGCCCCAATCGCCAGTCAGACTGAGGGACGCCACCTGTGCATGAATTCGTGCACTGGGCCTCTAGTATCTTATAACCAGTCATCTCTAAGCCAGAATGTTAGTTCTTGTATTTTATATTTGGATTTGGCGGGGGTGTTGGGGAGGATGGGCATTCACATTTGAATATAGGTGTGTCTAATCTGGGGATTTTCCACCCTGAAAATGAAATAATAGAGTTTGTCTTAGGCAGCCCAAGCGGAGAGGCCAGAATGTTGTTCTTCTTGCCCCATTGTAACCCTGCTCCGCCCTCTCTCTGTGGACAGGCAGCCTCCTTGCTGTGTCTGATGGGAAGCAGCAGCCGCTGAGACCTGCCTCCCTTTCTCTCCTCCCTTGTTCTGTGGTCGAACTTTCCTTGGGACACAGGAGGGAGCCCTTGTTGTTTTGGTTTGGAGGGTCTGCCAGCTGGACTGCAGGGAGGACAAGGAGCAGAGACCCAGGTCTTGACAATGAAGGGGAATCTTCTCTTTGCTTAGCTGTGCCAAAGGGCTTTACCATGGCACCGGCTGCTGAAGGTGATGAAGTGAAGCTGACCACCAATTGCTGTCAGAGATGCCAGCACCTTCCTTCAGAGGATGGCAATGTGCCCGGGACTTGGAAGAGGAGCCTGGTGCTGAGAGCAAGGCTTGGGTCCAGACGGCTGGGTCTGCATCCTGGCTCAGGTTCTTACCAGCTGTGTGACCTTTGGCAAAGTACTTGACCTCTTCCTGCTTTAGCTTTCCCATCAGTAAACTGAGGGCAATGACAGTACTCACCTGAAGGTCTGCTAGGTGACATAATATGTAGAAAATGGGTAGGAGAGGAGGTGGCACACTGGAAAAGCAGTGTGTGTCTAAGTTGTTATTTATCTACAGCTAGACAATGAGGAATATGGCAGTGTATCCTTGTACAAGCATTCGGGAAATAATTTAAAAATTAAGATAAAAACACACAAGAGAAACAACTTGATGAAAAAAGGGAGACAAAAACCAGAAATGGAATAAACCACCCTCTAGTCTGAGATGCATTAAAACTTCCTGGGATCTAGAATAGTCTACGTGTATTCAGAAATGCTGGGTATTTGTTATGTCCTCTGTGAGCCTTGTACTAATGAGCATGAAATAATTACTTGTATGCATTAAAATAAAAGGTTAATTGAGCTCAAAAGGTTGATGGGCTTCCATATTAGCAGAATTTTTCTCCAAAGTGTTTCCTATGCAAGTGATTTGTATTTATTATTTTTCTAGTCTTTGTTATTGATTCATTCTCAAATCCATTATTTCACTCATTAAATGATGAATGCCAATTTTAGGCCAAGGACTGTGGGAGCTTTGGTGTCACCCTCACTGGCCTGCTTGTCACGGTAGGGTCTGCGTCTTAATTCATTTCTACAATTCCAGCCCCAGCTGCATCCATAAGAAATAGAAGGAACATGTATCCCTGGTTGAAAGGAAAATGCAGAGGGCCATTGGGCCCCCACCTCCAGTTGCATTTGGGGCATTGTTTGTGTTCCTTCTCAAGACTTTTTATGGAGGTCATTTCCCCCCACTCCCTCTATCTCTGTTACCTGTTATTTTCCTTTTTTAAAAAATATATTTTTATTGATTTCAGAGAGAAAGCGAGAGGGTGAGAGAGATAGAAACATCAATGATAAGAGAGAATCATTAATAGGCTACCTCCTGCACACCCCACACTGGGGATCGAGCCCACCACCTGGGCATGTGCCCTGATTGGGAATCGAACAGTGATCTCCTGGTTCATAGGTAGACACTCAACCACTGAGCCACACCAGCCAGGCTACCTGTTCCTTTTAAAAAATATTTTTTCTTTATTTTTTATTGTTGACACTATTACAGCTGTTTCTCCCCCCCAACACACACACACTCTTTGGCCCCCTCCACCAAGCCCCCTGTCACCTGTTCTGGACTCAGTATTTAATGACATAGGTGCTGGTATGATATTTCTTATTTGTGACAAAATGTAATGGCTTATTGTTTCTCAGCATTGGAACAAACTGAGTGGCAGTGTTTACTGGGTCCAGGCACTGTTCAAAGAGTGTTCTGTGCACTTAGGCATGTAGGCCTTCCCGCACTCCTCTGAGGAGATGGTAAAACACCCAGCTCGCAGCTCTCAGATGCTAAACAACAAGTCAGAAACTGCTTCCAGACTGTCAGTAAGTCTTTAACTTCATCAAAGGATAAATCAATTTGCAAGTGACGTTGACAGCAAGGATTATTACCATTCACAGATAAGAACAAACTGGAGCCTAAAGACGTTAAGTACCGTGTTCAAGGCTGTATGGCTAGTAAGTAGAGAAGACTTACATCCCATCGTGGGACAAGGCTCAATAGTTTTCATTCAAATCAATCTCCATTTCCTTAGACCTGAGAGATGGTGGGTATTCTGCTCAAGCAGGAGCCCGCTGTCTATGGAAAAACAAGTCTGTTCCCACCCTTATCCTCCGTGTGGACTGAGATGATGTCACTAGTGGTCCCAGTGAGGATCCATTGCTCCAGCAAATGAATGAACCAAAATAGTGCCCGGCAACCAGGCGTCCTACATTTGGTGGCAATGAGAGAGGAAGGGTGTGGGATGGCGAACAGACAGACCACACTGATCAAGACACCGAACAGGGGAGTGTAGGTGGCCATTAATAGAAAGTCACAGGGGAGATGTCAGTGCTAATCTGAATAATTTGGCTAATGAATGTGTGACCGAGCAAGCTGTCCTCATAGCGGAGGAATGTCATTGACCCTTTACTTTTGCTTGTCTGTCTTAATGAATGGCCTTTGCTCCGCAGTTTTCTTCCATGCTTATCCTGGTCAAGGGGGTCCGATGAGGGCAAACACTTCATTTTCAAAACTTCTGAAGATGGGTTGATTCTATTTTAAACTCTAATGTGTAGCTTGCAGAACTGGCAATATCTTATCTTACTGGGGAGCCCGGGTGGAGAGTAGCAGCTGAGAAAGAGTCAGTTCTCATTTTTCTTCTTTCCATTTTCTTAAGCAAGGAGTTTCTTGTATGTAGAATAGCTCTCCCACACTAACATTTTGATGAAATTAGAGGCATACATATTAATGCCACTTGTTTTTCCACATTTCCCAGAGAACGGTCTTGAAGTGCATGTTGTAGGTTCTGTCAAACTTACATGCCAGGCAGGGGTTGCTTGAGAGCTGAATTGATTTGAATTTATTATGTGAATAGCCTCTCACTCCCCTGTCCCCACGGCATGTGCCCTGAAGTATGGCGCAGAGTCTGCTAAGTCGTGGATGGCGCGACGCTGTCAGGAATCCTGCCTATGCCTTTGGCTCGTGACTGCTGATTGAAGAGTGTGGCATATGTCCCCTATATATAGACACGCACATATCCATCCACGGCTATGTAGCTACATACAGACACACCGACACCCCCACCCGTGGGCCTGTGCACATTTTTCTCTCAACGCTTTCCTTCAACCCAATGATTTCCTAACGATCTGTTACCCATCTCAGACAGATTGCTTTTCATGGTTCAGCGGTCCCAGCACAGGCATTCATTTTAATCAATAGAGCAGTCAAAGGAAAGAATAGATTTACTTGTTTTTTTCTTTTTTCCCCACTTAATTGAAAAATTTCAAGTGATTACCAACTTGTGTAGATCTCAAAGCTTAGGAAGCAGTAGTAGGTAAGCATATCAAGTAAGTGGGAAACCATCGCCCCGTAGGATTTGGGTCTGCAGAGAAGCTAGACATGAGTGAAGTGATGCTAACTGTTTCTATGCAACAACCCCATTCCTCTCTCTCCCACCATCACCAGCAGCACATCTAAGACTCAGGAATGTCTCTATCAATCCTTCTCCTTCACCATCACTGCCAATACCTTACTTCAGGTCTTATTCTCTCTCTCTGTGCTCCTGCACAGCTGGTCAATCCTTCCTTTAAGGTGCACCTTGAATTAGATTTCTAAGGAAAAATCTAACCTTGCCACTTCCTTGCTCAAAGATGATATCTAACTCTCCACTGCTGTATGGCCTTGAGTTTGTTACTTAAAACACTCTGAGTTCCAGTTTTCTTGCTGATAAAATGTGAATAAGTCCAGATGCTGTAGCAGAGAAGTCAGAGTGCTTCACCTCCTGCCTGTAACTTTCTTTCCACCCTTTACTAGTCTCTGAACACACGATGCCTTCTCACAGAACCCCAGCTCTCTCGGGCAAACTTGTACCCTTCCTTCAAGACTCAGGCCAAATGTCCCCTCTACTGTAAAATCATCATTCCTTGGGGATTGAGCATCTCTCCATTTTGAGTTCCCCCTGCAGGTCTGTTGGCTGATAGCAACACTGACTATTGGGATCATGATCAACGATCCCGGTCACCAGGCTGTGGGCTCCATGGGGGCAGAGGCAGGCCTCATCATTTTAGCCCCTATCAGCTGGCAGAATTCCCAGCACAGAGTTGAGTGAACAGTGTGAATGAGCAAGCATGAGAGCTGGAGAGAGTCTCGTTCATCTAGCAACATCGGGAAACTGGTCTTTATGTCAAAGTCTGACTCTGCTGGGAAACTTAGAGGAGAGTTTTCTATCCAAAGTTACCCTATGGGTTGATGTTAGGTCAGAATCTAAAGCCCTCCCAGGGCTCCAAGATCATTGCAGGCAAGTTATTAAGCAAGAAAATCATTTTGGGGGTTGGTCTAGTTTGGTTTTGATGCACTTAGAATGCGTAGATCACGTCCTTCCACAATATTTTCTCATACAGCCTCTCCTTGAATTTTCCTAATAGGAATATAATTTTGTGAGAAACATATTATCACTCTCCTTTTACAGTGGAGAAACTCAGGCTTTGGATGAGTATCAGTAGGGCAAGTGTTAAGAATTCCTGCTGCCCAGACCAATGACATCAGGATACTGGGGGGTAGGCCCAGACATTAGTTGTTCTGAAGCTCCCCATGCAACTCCAATTTGCAGCCAAGTGAGAACACTGCACTAGCTATAGAAAATTTAGATTCTACACCCATGGTGACTTCAAGGTGGTGGAAGCAAGGTGAGAACCTGAGCCTCTGACATGTTCTAGGACTTTGTGCTGTCTCAATATAGCCCCACACTTAGTACAGGCATTAGTTCCATGCCAGGGAGGCGGCTTTCCCTGCTGTGACAGGGGAAGGGCTCCTGGTCTCTCCTTCCTCCCCTGTAGACTGACTATGCTAACATTCATCCTTGAAAAAGGTGCTACATGAATCCAGTTGAGTCTCTCACTTGCCAATTCAATGGACTTGTGTAGAACCATTTTAAAAGAAGAAGATTAGCAACTCTCTAATCAGAGCAACTTCAATCACCGAAGGCAATGGAGATAATCAAATCCTATATAATAAAAGGCTAATATGCAAATTGTCCCCTGGACTGGGAGCTCAACCAGGAGGTTGGCCAGCTGGCCAACCTCTTGTGTCCCCCCTCCCCCTGGCTGGCCTGGCTCTATTGGCCTGATAGGGGTGGGTTGGACCCCAGCCGTGCACGAATTTGTGCACCAGACCTCTAGTTAAGAAATAATTTCTGTTACAAAAATAGATCTCCTAGAGCAGCAATCACCAGCCTTTCAGACCTCACTCACAGACCAGCGGTGGTCCGCAGACCACCGGTTGGCAACCGCTGCTTCAAAGGTTTCCTTAAACCAGCTGTCGCCAACCTTTTGGGCATCACGGACCACCAGTGGTCCTCAGACGGGACCACTGGTTGCCGACCTCTGTCCTAAAATATGAGGGACTTTTCTAGAAGTCTTGGTGAGGTGCCTAAGAGGTTTGAGGTCCATGGACGCAGCATTCTCCCCCATAGAAGCATTTGGAGCATTTGGGATCTTGGACCATCCAGTATTTAGAGCTCTCCTGTCAGTCTCGCTTTGGGTGGGGAGGTATAGGCTGAAGCAAACCATATCTTCTTAGTATGTTGTTCTAGTCAGCTTTTCGCCTCAGAGTGTATGGTAATTTGCCTACAACCCCACCCCCAAACACAGACTGAGTATTCTGCAGGCAAAATCATAGTTAAGAGTGTCTCAGGTTATCAGAATAAGTGGTAGTTGTCTGATTATAAAGTGGAAAGATATTATTCAGACATGGATATATCTGTAATCAGCAATGATGAAAAAGGAGGTGTACAGGAAGTGAATGGTAATTAAAGGGGATTAGGGACTTTTTTTTCTTTTCTTTTTTTTTTTTTGCTTGGGTGTATTGAGTCTGGCAGATGCCTAGAGAATGACCTGTTGCCTCTTCAAGGTTCATTAGCATCTGCAGTTCTCAAATGGCTTGGGAATATGCATGAATATACTCTAATTTAGGAAGGAATCAAACAGCAGCATTCATGAAAAGATCTAATAAAACAGGTTTGGTTTTCAGTCAAGAAAAATACAGGGGAAAAATATGGTCTTCAACAATGCTTGCAGAGGATAATAGGCCAACACCTGCTTACCCACGTGCAGGGCACTGACTCTGAGAAGCCCAAGACTAAAGAAAAGATTTTGATGCCGAAACCGGTTTGGCTCAGTGGATAGAGCGTTGGCCTGCGGACTGAAGGGTCCCGGGTTCGATTCCAGTCAAGGGCATGTACCTGGGTTGCGGGCACATCCCCAGTAGGAGATGTGTGGGAGGCAGCTGATCGATGTTACTCTCTCATCGATGTTTCTGACTCTCCATCTCTCTCCCTTCCTCTCTGTAAAAAATCAATAAAATATATTAAAAAAAAAGATTTTGAGATGAATAATTTTACTTGCAAGGGAAAGAAGGCAAGTAGCCATATCTGGTTGTGGGACTGTGAGATCTGGTGCACGGGGACCAGATTCTAGTCTCATCTGCAGATTGACTGGCTCATATGTCCTCTTTTTGTCGTTAGGCTTATGAAACTCTTAGCTGCTGAATGGACACACATGTATATTGATAATCAAGTAAGCAAGTGTTACCTGGCGCTTTTGAATGCCGATTCTTAAAAATTAGCATAGACATATGATTGATAGCTTATAAAGGAACTCATCTTTTCTGCCCTCAGACTGGTGACTGTGGTGTCTCCCCAGAATAAGCCTCTGAGAGTTTTGGGTGTTATGAGAGAGGATATGACCACTGTCTGAATGTTCTGGCACAGGGAATTGCTGTAAATGCTCAAGCAAATGAGAGACCTCTTGCTTCTGTGACAGGTATGACCCTGACCTCATGCACTGATGCTACCTACAACCCTCCCTCTAATTATGATCCCTTCCTTTTCACTGGGAGCGAATCAGTGATAACCTGGTTTAATATGCAAAACCTAGGAAATGTTACACCTGTCCCAGTGGTTTTCCTTGATTTAGAAAAAAATTCACGGTCCTGCTTTGTCGGGGGGGGATATTCACAAGCTTTGCTTGTCCCTTTAAATGGGTGTTTAATACGTTTGAAATGGCAATGTTTCCAACATCGGAGAATTAGCACCTGCTCCCTGGGACAAATATGAAACTTTAAAATAGTCCAAGAAGACCCCTGCAATCCCTGCTAAATGAGCTTTGATTTCTCTTGAAGCTGTTTTTAAAAGCTGGAATTACAGACCATGGCTGTTTACCCTCTAATAGGTGTGTGAGCAGGCAGCTGGCTTTGTGCTCACGGCTGATGCCATTCACACCTGTATTCACGAAGCAAGCCCACAAAAAAATTGTCTTTAAATGAAGGCTGTCAAGGTTTTGCAGGCCTCTTAGCAAAACCGAAGCTGAGCGTACTGCTCATGCAGATGTTCTTGCCTCCTGCTCATCTCTCCCTCTCTCTGGGCCCTGTCTCATCTCCGTACCTGCCTCTGCCTCCTTCCCTTGTTTCTCAATATGTTTCATTTGCATGCTTATTATGATTTCTTCCGCCAAAGGAATTTTATCCAAATTTGCCTCTATAGTTTGTTGTGTTTTGGAACTTGGAAACGGAAGAAATAAAAGAGCCCTCGACAACTGGGCCCTCATCATTCATTAAGAGAAATGTAGGGCCCGGGCTGACCAAGCTTCCTTTGCCTCCAGGAAAGTAGGTCTTCCTTTGTACATTCTGTTCTGTGACATGGCCCAGCAATCTGTCTTTAAACCAGTGTTTTCCACCCAAAATATTAATGACAACTAGTTCCAACGATTAATGTAATGGAGGATTAGTATTGGTGCTGTTTTGAGCACTAGCAATATGCCAGACCAGAATTCTGTGGACATCTTGTTGCTTAGCATTCTCAGCTCCTGTTAGATAGGGAGGCAGTTCTTCCCATTTCCCAGATGGCAAACCTGAAGAGCTGCTGAACGGACATACGTGCAGAGCAGAGCTCCGAGCAGGGCTGTGAATGGCTGAGTGGGATCTGAATGGGGCTCCATCTGACTCCAAATGAGATGCTTGTGAGACTGTTGGCAGCAAACACTGACCGGTGCTGGCTGTGCTGGGCAGCCTCCTGAGCCCATGTCTGTTAAACCATCCAACCTTCACATGGGCCTTATGTTAAAGAGACTTGCATTATTTTCTCTTTTAAAGATGAAGAAACAGAGGCACAAGGAGTTATATGCCTTGCCTATGTCACAGTCTCGTCAGGAAGTGAGGGTGCTGGGGCTAAGAATCCAGGCTCTCTGATCCCAAAGTCTGTGCCCTTAAAGGGCTATGCCTGACTTCTTCCACTTTTCCTAAGTTCCGGAGGAGTATTTATAGCTGTTTGAATTCGTTCAACAAACATGTATTAAGTACCTACAAGATTCCAGTCCCTTTCACACTCATCTCTGCGTAGAGAAACAACTAAAAATATCACCTTGGGCTTGGGAGCGTGGGAGAGTGACAGGAAGCTGCCCACTCCCCTTTTCTAAACATCGTTAAGGTTTGATTTTGGCATTCTTGTCTTTAAATGAAGGCTGTCAAGAGTAAGGTGTCCTTTTAAGTGGCTGACCACCACAATACCCAGAATGGGTTGTCCTGGGCCTTAGACCCTTCTGAGCTAGAGAGCAGGGGGCCATAGTGAATAGAAGGACTGAGTGAGGGAAAGAGCCCTGAAAACCAGCAAATGAATTCCCCCCTGCTTTCTCCCTTCTTCCTCCCTCCCTCCCTCCCTCCCTCCCTTCCTTCCCTCCTTCCTTCCTTCCATCCAACTTTCCTTCTAGCTGTCCATCCATCCATCCATCCATCCAACAAAATGAACTGACTATTCTGTGCCTATGTTAGAGGTGGGTGCTTGATACAAGAGATCAACTGAATCAGAGTTTTTCTTAGAAGGAGAGGGGTTAGAAAAGCCTTCATAAAATACATGATCTGGCCCTGACTGGTTTGGCTCAGTGGATAGAGCGTCAGCCTGCAGACTGAAGGGTCACAGGTTCGATTCTTGTCAAGGGCATGTACCTTGGTTGCGGCAGGAGGCAACTGATCGATGTTTCTCTCTCAATGTTTCTAGCTCTTTATCCCTCTCCCTTCCTCTCTATAAAAATCAATAAAATATATTTAAAAAAATACATGATCTGGCATCTTCTAGGAAGGGGAGATGACAATGGCGGTTCATTAATGTGTATGAACTCTCTTGAACCATCTCTCTGTGACATGGGGTGGTGGCGCCTTTTGATTCTCTTTTGATTTAGCTCCGTCTGACCTTGCGCATCACATCCATCAAGCCAATCTCAGGGTTTCCTTTACTCGCCTTGTCACATTCTTCTTCCTCCTCCACAGCGTGTCATGGGAATGTGCGACATCACAGACACGGAAAACAGTGTGAAGGCAGATTGATAAATCATGTTAAAGTATTAAAATTGATATTGGGGTTTCTGCAATGTTTTATGATTTATAATTTATTAAGCATGTTATTTGTCACCTGGTTAAGCAAGAACAACCAATATTTCACTGGGGTCTCTGATTTCTCAATGCCTTTGCCCAACGTGGACTGGAAGCGACAGAATCTTCCCTGCAGAGAGTGGTAGGGTGCCAGCCTGGGTCAGCTGGCAGCTGACCTTGTGATTTCTGAGTTGGTTGGTAGATTTTGGAGACAGTCCGAAGCCCTCTGCATACCCAGGAGGGGCAGTCATGAAAAGTGCACATGTTTTTCCTCCCTCCTGTGCCTGCTGCCCAGGGGGGAAAAATAGGGGATGGGTAAGTCACAACCCCAACACATCAGGCTCTCCTGTGCTGGCCATTGTTCACCAAATACTTATTGAGAGCCTACTACGTGCAGGTATACTGGAAGTGCTTGGGATACATCAGCAAACAAAGCCATCTGATCCCTGCCCTTGTGGAAATGATCTGCTAGCAGGAGGAGACAGATAACAAAAAAGAAACGCGATAAATACATAAATGTGACAGGAGGTCACCAGGCGGTAAGTGCTCTAGAGTAAAAAGGGGGAGAAGAGAGAAAGGCAGAGCACATGGAGTGAGCTAATCGCCCTTGTGTGCAAGCGGCAATGCTATTTGCTGTAGAGAGTTCCTGGCATTTTCCTGCCTGGATGGCATTTGGATCCCCGAGGACTAGCGCCAAGTGTACAGTCCGCCTTCACCAACTCCATGAGGTTGCTGTAGGGCGGGAAAACGCACTTTGAGACCTGTGTTGTCCCTTTCCAAGAGGAGGCAGCTCTCTCCCTGCACAGCCCTATCTACTCCCCACACTGCAGAGAAGGGCTCTGCTAACTCATGAGACAATTCAAACACTCCTCCCCCCACCCCCCCCACCCTCGTTCTTCTAGGAGGAAGGGGCAGGCCTAAGTGGGAGGGGCCAGGACCCCACCTGGCTGTGGACATGCCGAAGTGCCCCTTCCCTTTCAAAGGGTGTCACGGAAAGTCAGAGCACTGGCCCACGGGCCTGCTGGACAGTCTGGGAAACCTGGGAGAGATGCTGCCCGCAGTTCAGTAGCCAAGGCCTTCCTCTGGAACACTGCGGCGATTCAGCTGTTTCCTCTTCTGATTTCTGCTGACCACTCCCTTGATGTCCGGCTTTGGGTTATTTCTGGAGGGAAATATAAAGCCAGGGACTTTGTCCCTGGAAGTTGTGGGGGAGCTTCTTAGAGCATGAGGATGTAAATATCCTTCTGATTCTACTTGGCACAGGACTCACGTCTGAATTGGCTCATTGGTTGCATCGAAAGGCAGGCTGTGCTTCCAATAGGGCATCCCAGCGGTGGGGGGGAAAGGGGGGCAGTGGCAGCACTGGTCACAGGGCATCCCAGCGGCGGGGCAATTGGAGAGCAGTGGCAGCACCTGGAAAACCCTACATTCCGAAGCCACGAGTGCCACTTACAGACTCTGGTTAAGAATCAGTGAGTGAAAGAAGGAAGAGGTTACAGTTAGCATACAGAGAAACACAGAATCACAGTGCTCATTCTATGTAGCACAGACTTAGAGCAATTCCTTGCTTCCCTGGTGGAAGTGTCTGTGCCACCTCCCAAGGGCACTGTAGCAGGGGAGGAGTTGAGAATCTTTGACTTAGGAGGAGGGGATGGAGGAGAAAGTGCTAACCTTTTTTTTTTTTTTTTTTTAGAAGTAGCTCAGTGTTTTTCAAATGTGTCTTACTATAAGAATCTGTTGAAGAACTTGATAAAAATACCGATTCTTGGATAGCAACTTCATTGTTATTTCCTCCTCCCCTACCTTGTACGTCCACAATTTTCCCTACACCCCCTGTTATCCATTCAGACATTTTCCCATCAAAGGAATATGGATGCTCGGGCTTCACACCCTGAAAGAATCCATCAGAATCTCCAAGGGGAGGCATCCGGGAGTTGTCTTTAACCAGCACTCCACGTGGCTCTTCCGGATGGAGCACGTGGCTGGCATGGGGGCTGCACAGGAGAATCCACCGAGGAGCTTTTGGGAATTGCTAATGCCCAGGCCTGGCCCCGGAGAATCTGCCCTAACTCCTCTGGGTGGGCCTGAAGACCGTGCGTTTCCCAGCTCCGCAGGTGATTCTCATGTACATTAGGGGTGAGGCTCTGTGTCCTAGAGCTGGGGTGGACCCCTTCCTTACACACTGTGCATCCTTGGGTGAGTAACTTCTACGTACCCCACCTCGGGAGGTCCTGGGATGGTGGGGTGCTGTCCCTGCCCTTCCCTTACGGGTCCTCTTCCATCTCTGTGTGGAGCGAGCCCTCCGCACTGTGGCTCCCCCTCTCCCATGGCCTGAGCTTGTCCGGATGAGGAATGCGAAGGGCACGGGGTGTGCAGGTTCCACGGTGACTGAGCCAGGTTCCGTCTGCCGTGGGGAGTCCTGGGCACCTTGGGTAATGAGGAGGGAAGGCTCTGGGCAGGACCCGGCGTTAGTCCTGCCCTGTCCACCCCCACATTATCCTGACTTATTACGTTGTAATGAATTGAACCATTCCACTTCATTATTTCATATTCAAGGAGATTTATAGATTGTCCCGGTGGCTGAAGAGGCAGTGATTAAAGGAGCAGCGCTAATGAATCCGGTTCTGCACAAAGCCGTTTAATTAATGCTCAGCCCAGGGGCTGTAAACCACCGGCTGATAACAAACCTGCCCGCTGAAGGGTTCAACTGACAACTTCCCACAAAACAAGGGATGATGGGTGACATGGGGAAGTTCCTCAAGAGGCAATTACGGTTGCTAAACAGTCTCCCTCCCAGCAGCGGGCTCACGTTGCAGAGCTGTCCGAAAGAGCAGGGCCCAACACATTTAGGTTTTTTTTTCTGCAAAAGCGATTCGATGCTCCCTGGTCCCCTGTATCCTCCCTCCATCCCCACTCCCTCCATCCTCTTCCATCCCAGTGGCCTGGACTTTGCGATCACACCTGAGCTTTTGGAACGTTTCATCTGACTTGTGTGGATGGTGGGGAAGATGCCCGTCACCCTCCCGAGCTCCTGGGGTACCACACGGCTCTTTCTCCCTAAACTTCCCCCCCGAGAGAGCCCTGGAGGTTAGTCAAGTCTGGTGTCCTGTGGAAAGGCTTAAAAATGTCTGTTTGCTCTTCTCATTTTCGGTGGAGCGATACCTGCTGGCATCTGGGCTTGGGAGAGTTCCAGCTCCCCAGCTCCCCAGCTCCCCAGCTGCTAAGCGACTTGATGTCTCTGATGGGAGGCATGTGGGAGGTGGCTGGAGCCAGTCAGGGTCTCCAGAGCAAGTCCCAATATTCTCCATCCTTGTCACACCGCTCTGCGCCCCAGGGGTTCTCAGTACATGCTGTTTCCTGACAAATTAAGTCCAAAGGGTGACGAGTAACACAACAACCCTTTTCTGTTCTTTCAATGGTTTCCTGCCAGGATTTGATGTTTGGAGACGCGAGATGTTGCGATCAGACGGCTTTTCAGTGAGTCCATAGCAGTGATGCCCTGAGACGGAGCATGATGGGTATGACTAACACTAGTAACAGTGACTCTAATGACAAAAGGGACGCAGCCGTACGAAGAGAGAAAATTCCCAACCAACAAAATGATTTGAGGGGAAAAAATGATAGCGAAGTGGGGTTTATTGAATTAACAGTTTCATTTAGCAGACACATCAGCAGAACAAGGCGTAGAGGATGCAATCGAGAGAGTGACGGGTGACAGATCTGAGCTGGACATGGAGATGGGGAATGGCCCGGTCCGTTCCCTTCCGGTCTTGGTGGCCCGGCTGCCTCAGGTCTCAGGGAAGTTGTAGAGTCTGGGAGAGGTTTCCTGATGCCTGCCGAGTAGCCCCGACGGTTTCATTTCAGCAATATTATGGCTTCTGGCCTCCTACCTGCAAGGACTCCCAAGGGCAAGGTCATCCCAGGAGACAAGGGGCTTAGTCCTCTTAGGACTAAAATCTCTGTAGTGTCTGGAGAGCAGACCTCCCAGCCCAGAGGGGCGCAGCCCCTTCGCTGGGCAGGCCTGGCTGCAGAAGCAGGTGGCTGGTTTTCCTTCTGTCCCCTTTCCCTTGAACTAGTGTGATCTTGGTGCACAGTGGCCCCAGCTTGCTGCCGGCCCCGGCACAGGTATGGTCAGGATGGATCCTTGGCTGCTCTGAGTTAACCCAAGGGCTGTGCTGTCACTGAGCACCTACCTTGTCTTGCTCTCTACATTTTCCCTTCTTCCTGAAAAACTCATTTCTTAACCCACGTCCTACCTCCAGGAACCTTAATCTGGTTCAAGATAAATCATCTTAGCTGCCCTGTATCCCCCTTGCTCTAAACTCCTCTCATTAACATATTCTTTTCTTCCCTGTACAAGGCAGCTGCAATCCTATATAATAAAAAGCTAATATGCAAATTGTCCCCTTCGGAGTTCGACTGGCTAGGAGTTTGACTGCTCACTATGATGTGCACTGACCACCAGGGGTGGCGAGGATCAAAGAAAGGCCCTGGCCTGCAGCTGGAAGCTAGTGGAAGGAAGGCCTCGATCGGCCCTGATTGCCAGCCAGGCCTAGGGACCCTACCCGTGCACAAATTTCATGCACTGGGACTCTAGTATTTACATAAAAATGAAAGTTTTCCAAGAAATAGCTGGGGTGGATTAGGGAATTAGTATTTCAATGTAATATACTTAGAACATATTAACCACAGAAATATTAACTGATAGTAAGTGTTGCATTTTGAACAATTGTGCCTTTTCTCCTACCTGTTCAGGCGCGATTCAATATCATTTAACTGACTTGCTTTTTATATTACTTCCATTTGACATTTGGAGAAACTGAGGCACCTAGGAGGAATGTGACTGACCCAGGCATAGTGGTACAATAGAGGCAAAACAATGTACAGCTCCAAGTAGGAGCTTGCTAGCTTGGCCTGATGAATTCTGCATTATGTATCTCGGATTTTGGTAAGCAATTCTGAAAACTTTTCTGGGCATTTTATGACCAAAATGGGAAGGTGCCTGAGACTGAGGTTAGGAAAGAGGATGATTAGCAACATTTTGTGATTTTTTAGTGTGCTTATTCTAGATTCCACTTTCTCTACCACCACTAGACTCTAGGTCAACAATCAGGTGTACTTTTAGAAGGTAAATTGAGAATGAGTGCGCATTTGGAAAATAGAACAGAATACACTTCTAAACGACACAATGGGCTTACTTTTTAATGGTGAAGAAGAACATGCCCACACTTCTGCATATATGGAAGACTAAGCAACACAAAAGACAGGAATTTTAGCCAGCACAGCATGTAATATAGGCAGGCCACTTTATGTTAAAACCAAGAAAAACTCATTTCTTAAACCATGTCCTACCTCCAGGAACCTTAATCTGGTTCAAATATAAGGGCTTCACTGGGAAAGAAGACACTAAAGAAATTGAAATCCTGCATGAAGAGTTAGCAGGGAGGACTGGTTTTCGTATTTGTGCAAACAACATTGGCTCCCAACTTCTGGAAATAGGAAGAGGAAAGGGGGATGATTTTCAGCGTACTATGGCTGCTTGTTGACTTCCACTCTGGAAGAGCAAACTCTTGGCAATTGAGATTTTTTAAGGGGACGTAGACATTTTTCTTTTACTCTTAAGTTCACATATGCTGAGCAGAATTCCAGTAATTTTGGCCATCTCCAACTGCATTCTGCTTCCTTGTGTTCTTTCTAGAGTGTGAGCTGATCTATCCTGCCTTCTCCATTCTTACTCCTTTGATTTATAGCAAAGGTACCACCTTCTCTGGACACACTTCCTAGCACTTTCTTCTCTTTCTTTTTCTTTTTTTAAAAATATTTTTTATTGATTTCAGAGGGGGAGAGGGAAAGAGAGAAACATCAGTGATGAGAGGGGATAACCCATTGGCCACCTCCTGTATGCCCCTTACCGGGGATGGAGCCCACAACCCAGGCATATGCCCTGATCAGGAATGGAACTGTGACCTCCTGGCTCATAGATCAATGCTCAACCACTGAGCAACACCAACTGGACCACATTCTTCTATTTCTTCTATTTCCTGAGTTGATCAGAGGAATGGAATCAATATGGTATTTGCTGGAAAAGATATGGAACCCAATATTTAGAAAGGACTGTCAAAGGTCTATCAAAAGGGTGTGGCAAACTCACAGGCCTAAGAAGCAGGACTTTCACCCAAAAGAGTGAGATAATACCCACTGATTAGTGCCAAGTGGCTCTGACTAGGACCCACTATAATGCCTGTCTAACTTGAATTACTTTTTACAGTGGGATTATGGGCAAAACCAGATGGCTCTAAAACACTCAGAGAGCCATAGCTTGTTCCCAGGGAAGCTAATTTGTGATACTGGGTGGCCATGTGCTTCCAAGCAAATTTACCTCCAAGTTGCACCAGCAACCAGGGTTCAAGGACAAGAGGGGGCGGCATGTTTTTCTGGTGATCCTCACATCAAATCAATGTCTTTTACTCCCTTCTTCTCAGTAAACTTTATCTTCTATCGTCCACCTACTCCTTTTGTCCTATTTTCCTTTCTAGAATCTTCTCTTATTCCTCTATTTTCTTCTGTATTTTTTCTGTGTTTTCCCCCCTCCCCCCATGGGAATGTTTGGGCACAGATAGATACCAGAGCCCTTTGTAAGACCTGGTAGACACAAGGAGAAACAGAGCCAGTGGCCTCCTTTCAGACCGTCTCAGATGGCAAACACAAAGGGAAGCTTATCTTGTATTTAAGAATTTATTGTCCTTTATCTAAACTATTTTTGTTTCATGTTAAATAGTTCTCTTAATTTTTCTTAGTTGGATTTAGAAAACAGCCAATTATTTCTGTTATTGTAATTAGTCCTGATCCATTTTTTAAAAATAATTTTTATTGATGTCAGAGAGGAAGGGAGAGATAGAAACATCAACGATGAGAGAGAATCATTGGTTAGCTGTCTCTTGCACGCCCCACACTGGGGATCGAGTCTGCAACCCAGGCATGTGCCCTGACCGGCAATTGAACTGTGACCTCCTGGTTCATGGATCGACACTCAACCACTGAGCCATGCTGGCCGGGCTAATTAGTCCTGATACATTTACTATACTATTCAACTTTCAGCTCTGTAGATTTCATTTCCTTGTGTCATGAGTCACGTTCCTGGGAAACAGGAATCTGAGAGCAGGTGTTTTGTTTGGCGGTGCTCTTGGGCACAGCACTTGTAAGGGGGTACGAGAAGCAGGGCTTGGCAATGGGAGAGGTTGACTCGCTCTTTAGTTACAATAATGGCCTCCCATGGGACGTTCCAGAAGCTGGAATGGTCCTTCAGGTTTGTCCCGGATGGAAGCAAAGGAGCCAGGCCTTTGCATTGCCACCTCGATCCCTCAGCTCCCTTTGGCTGGGTGGAATTTCTGGGAACGGGGGTGGAGACTCAGTTGGCAACATTCTAGGGAGGGCACCCATCTCTCTCCATCGAGGCGGGGGTGAAGGATCTGGTCTGTGCACCAGGAATACGGCCAGGTAAGACTCCCACCCAGTTTCTCTCTGGTCCAGATACTATTTTGTTTGTGAACTATCACATGGGCTAAGATTAAGCATCAGGAGCACTGGAACATCGATATGACTATTATTTGTGGATGAAACATCATACTCGCTCTCTTTACACTCCCGCTTTTCACTCTTTTCGCAAGTTTTGTGTACAATTCTGTGGCACTACGCATGGTTCTCTCCCCACGGAGCCTCCGCTGGCCTCCTGGCAGCATAGTTTGTAGCTGTGTATAAGGGACACCAAAGCCTGTTCCAGGGAGAACAAAAAGATACGCCACTGTTTGCGGGGCATGCGCAGAGCATTTGCTAAAGGACGCTCCAGGGGAAGAAGTTCAAGAATGCAAGTCCGCCTTTGCTGCGCATGTTAGCAGATGCGTGTCACCTTTCCCACCCAGGTCCTGATCAGAAAGGCTCATCTGAGATTGGATTCTGAATCCTCGCTTCTCTTCACATTAGGTGCCAGTTTCCACCTGTATCTCTTGTCAACCAGTGTCTCCCAGGTACATCCGAGATGAGTTGGCATGGCAGGAAGGGGTGGAGATATGCCACGTATCCAGGACGGCCTGTGACAAGAAAACACAATAGGAAAGGTGGTGCCCATGGTTTACAGTGTTGACGATGTTTACTGGGTGATGGATGAATGTGGTGAGCGCGGCAACGTGACCTGATCAGGATGAAATGGCTGAGCGGGGGACGGCGAGTGAATCAATCATGAGACCTGCTCCACCGGCCGGCTGGGTTCATCAGTCTCACAGCCTCTCTCAACATGCTTATAAATTACCCCTGATGGAGGGAGGGCGTGCTGGGCCAGGTCTCGGTGACTTCTCCGGTGGAGATCAATAGCCCGCGGTGAATAGAAACGACACAACTCCAGCTCTGAGATAGCTGGCGATGCGCTCCCACTGTCTTCCTCACCCAGGCTTGCTTTTATCACCCATCCAGTGTGTGCCCAAGCTCGAAGCCTCCATCCGAAGCCAAAAACCTGGTCTTCGTTGAACATCTCTATGTGGTGTGCAATAGTGCTCAAGTACATGGCTTCCTGGGTGTGAACTCCACCCTCACCTACCAGCTCTCTGACTTGGATAATTTACTTGATCAACTTCATTGTGCCTGAGACTCCTCACTTTAAAAAATGGCAATAATAATAATAATAATAATAATAATAATAAGTACTATTCCTTCCTCATACAATTCTTCATAGGGCTGGATTAGTTAATATTTATAAGTCAGTATTTCATAATTTTAGCAGTTATTAGTATGGGCTTAGCTCAGATTGCCTGGTCAACCTCAACCCTATTTAGTTTCACTGATAAAGCAATGTCCTGTACATCACCCTAAATCATATCCCCCACATCTATCCTCACTTATTTTCTTTCAATTAGAGAGGAGGAAGTACAGCTTCGGTTATTCAAGGTCAGCCCCTGGCCTGTGACTCTCACCTAGTCCCTTCCATGTTTTTCTGGATCTGGTCTTGCATCCTACATTTCCACTTACTGTTCTTACCCTTCAAGTTTTTTTTTCTTGCTTTCTGATGGTCTCAGATTCTTGCTATCTATATATCTAAGTCTCTCCAATTCAATAACAATAAACACATCAAACAAGTTTCTGTTGGTTCTGAATTTTATTCCAGTTATTTTTGTATTTTTCTCTTTCATTCTTTTTTTTTTTTCAAAAAAATATTTTTATTGATTTCAGAGAGGAAGGAAGAGGGAGATAGAAACATCAATGATGAGAGATAATCATTGATCGGCTGCCTCCTGCATGCCCCCTACTGGGGATCGAGCCAGAAATCTGGGCATGTGCCCTGACCGGGAATTGAACTGTGACCTCCTTATTCATAGGTCGATGCTCAACCACTGAGCCACAATGGCCGGGCTCTCTTTCATTCTTATCTAAACATTTCATAACTTTACTTCCTCACCTTTTAGTTATTTATCTACTAATAGCATCTTAATTATTGTATTGAAATATTAAATGTATTCTCACCAATGACCCTTTTATTGCTGGATCCAATGAACATTTTTCAGTCCTTATGTTATCAGAAATCTCTTGTTGTCATTGTTACTATTTCTCATTCCTTTCTTGAAACCCTCTGTTCTCTTCAGATCCATGATGGCAATTTTTTTTTTTTGACTTTTTAAAAATTGCTTTGGATGTAGTGATTTTAATATTGCTCTAATTATCTGATTTTAATGATTTTAAAAGTTAACAAACATCATATAGATACTAATGGTCGTAATAGTCAAAACACCATCCCCGATCATTTTATTTTATGTATCCTTACACAGGGAGAAATAGCCTTTTATTTCCTATCTTCTTTACTTCAAGATATTTGATCTACCTTATTTCCTATCTTCTTTACTTCAAGATATTTGATCTACCTTCATTTTTCTTTGCCTTAGATAAATCATCCACATCCATTTAAGTTTTTTTTCCCGAGGTTCCACTCTCTACCCCTTTACTCATTTTCAGTGCTCACTCTTGTACTCTCACCAATTTTTCTGTACCTTTTGAAAAATGTGAATCCCCAAACTGAGCACAAAACTCTAATAAGGGCCATGTCTATGCCAAATATAGCTCCTGACACTCTTTCTTGTCACTTGAGTGACAGACAACACTTTTAAGACTTCTCAGTAGCTTAATCGTTTTAAAAGGCACACGCCTACATTGCAGACCCCAAGCTCAAACTTCAGGGATGTGATCGACCTACACGTATAGGAGCAACTTAATGCCATTATCGATCCTTTCTGGGGGAAGGAGGACATGTGCTCAGAATTTCTAGAGGATGCAGCCTGATGTGTCTCATACGTGGACCCAAGGGAGTCAGTACACTCTTGGCATTTGAAAGAAAACCAGGGTGTTTGAATGTACAGGTGTTATTTTTTTATAATAACAGAGACAATTCACCTACCATTTAGACCTCAGCCGCTTTAGGGTCAACTTAATAGTTATAATAACTCTAGTTCTTTAGCCTGCCTGACTACTTCAAGTTTTCTTCTGCTACAGAAAAAAAAAAAAGGCATTCATCTTTCTTAGTTGAAGTGCAGAAGGTTCCACAGGGACTGGTGGGGAATAGAATCTGGAGCAGGAGGCAAATTAGTGCTGATAAGTGGTGTGATTGGTGTCCTGGAAAGTTTGAAATGTTACAGGCTCATTGCGTCGAAAGTACTGTGACTCAGCGGGCTATGGAACAGATGATGTAAAGAAGGAAATTAATTTGGGAGTGCAGAGGGTGGAAGATCTTGCTTTAGACATTTTTTTTTTAATCAGGGTTAGAAGTTTAGGATCATTGCAATGAATACAGAAAATGATGATTCTTGAGGAAGAATGTGGATTGAGCAGTCGAGCATAGAGGTGCATATTTTAAGCATGTTGCTCATCCAGCCATTGCTATGAGAGGCAGTTAAGCAGGTGGCTGATCTTATAGCCGGACACCTGGGCAATGGGCAGTGCAGGCACATAGTCACTCAACTGGCATTTGGAGACTCAGTGAGTTGCTGGGAGGATCACTCACACTAGAACCCGGGGGCAAATGGGTGATGGGTGAACCACACTGCTGACCACTGTCCTTCCCAAGTGGTTCCTGCAGAAGGTCAAGTTCACGCGGACCTGGTTAAACATTCTCCGCAGTTTGGAATGATGGAGAGTGAATTGTTTTGGCTGGAACTAGATGAGGACAGGTGGTGCCACCCGTGGTTCCCTTCCAGTTGGCTCGAGAGCCACCATTCTTGGTCTTTCCGCGGTTTGGTGGGGTTGATGGGGAGGGGATGGGAGGGTGGAGGTGGTAGAGGAGAGGGGGAATCTGGAGGCACTGAGATTTACCAGTAAATCATGTTGGGTTTTCACAGGTTGGCAAGCCCTTTCATAGATTGCAGCAGAGGCACTGGCATTGAGAGATGGTTGGAGAAGGACACGTTTGCATTATTGATGTTCTAGGATCCCTGTGGGGGGTCTCTTTCTACTGCAGATGCCTGAGATCTTTCTGTGCTTCATCAAAGTGACAGAAAGTGTTTGTCCTTTTATAAGGTTGATGTTCCTTAGAGCCAAGCATCCTGATAAAGGACCCTTGAAAAATCCATTCTTCCTTTAGCTATCTTCCTGATGGACAGTTTCCAAGCTCACTGGTCCATACTCAGAATCTGCCTGGCAACCACCTCTGGGTCTTCATGAAGTTCATCCACAGAAAGCCAGGCAGGCCAGCTTTCTCTGAAGCAAGAAGATTCAGATAGGTTGTCTAAAACACTCTTGCAAGGCCCTGTCACGTGTGGAAGCCATATTTCCCAACAGTAGCCCAGTATATGGATACGGTTGTGGTCAGTATTGGAAGAGTTCTCTTGTAGAAGCCCCTGTGCCTAAGAGCAGTGTGTTGTGGGCCAGCTCTCTAGCCTTCTGTCTTTATCAGCTGGTGAAACAGGATTCCTTGTTTATAAATGCCTGGCACAAAGGGCAGGCACAAGGGCCATGGTCACCCCTGGAAGGAGAGAGATGGGGCAGGCAGAACTGACCGTGCATACTTAGTGATTCTACTAACTGAACTCAGTCTCCACCAAGATCTGTGCCGGGCTCTGCAGGACGGCTGAGGTGTTGCTCTTGCTGGAGATCCTTAGGATGGCATCTTCCTGTTGTTCTTGGCCACCTTTTTCTCCCAAACCTAACATATAGTTCCATAGAGCAAGGACAATGAGATATGCCATGCCCATTCCTGGGCAATGTGGGTATCTTCAATGGCCAGACACTAAGCCAGGCCTTTTGCATAAACTAACGTTGACCCTCACTGTGTCCCTATTCAGTGGGGATTATTTCTGTATATTTCTGTAGTACCTTGGGATGGGAGGGAGAAGCACTGGGTGGGGCGAGTGGGAGATAACATTCCCCAGGGAGTAGGGTTGCTGTAGGGTTAGGAGGTCAGGGATTACAATCATGGCCCCAGAGGGATGAATTGAACAAGGACAACCAGACTGTATGGAATGTCTTTGGGCTTTAGAGGAAGATGCCTTCTGGCTGGAGCAGGAATCCGGGCAGATTCTGTTTTCCTGGCTAATTGAACACTTGTTCATAGTGTCTCTCCATTCACAGGACCAGGTAAAAAAAAGTCTGCACCCCTTTCTACAGGAGGGAAACAGAGCAAAGCAAAGCCCATAGCAGTGCAGTCTATTAATTCCAATGAATGACCCTTACCTACCACCAAAACTGGTGCCTGACAGACTTCTGGCTCTTGGCGGGGAGAACAAACAAGGGGCTCTCTCTGTCTGGTGAGGTGGTGGGTGCCCCCTTGCTTGTCCTGGCTCCCCACATCCACCTCGTACAGGTGTTCCCTGTCTTCTGCAAATTCTCCCTAGCTGCTCCCCTGCAGCCCTAGGAGACCTGGAGGACCAAGTGGGTTTGACTCCAAAAGGGGGGTCCATGGACTGCCCCCAAAGCAGACATGCAGATGGCAGTGCTGGGAATTCACTCTATAGAGACCTGTCTGAAACGGAAGTGGCTCCTAGGGAGCATTGAAGGGGGGTGCATGATTGCCATTTGGGCACATTTCCGTCTGAATCTGTCGGTGGTTATTTATCTCTGCCGAGATAAAGATGGGTTTGATTATAAAGGCCTCCTTTATTCACTCATCCAGTCCCTCAGGCTCTAAAGATGCAGGGATGAATAAGACATTGCTCTTGAGCTCTAACTTGATCTTCACAAAAACCCCTTTGAAGTCGGTGAGTTTAATTTTGCTTTTAAGACTGGGAGCTCAGGGAAGTTAAGCAGTTACCCAGAGGTCACTAGGCCAGTACATAGTAAAGACAGGATTTGAATCCAAGTCCTCTCATTCCAAAGATTCATTTAAAAATTTTACTACAATGACTGTCCTATGCCCCCCCCCGCCCCTCCCCCGCCTTTGTACTCTTTAGCATGAAGATAAAATATTAAAATAAGTAAATTTTAGGATCACACAGAGTTAGAACTGAAAAGGTCTTTGACAATCACCTGCTCTAACTCCTGCCTTATAGAGGGAAGTGGAGGCCAGGTGCTGAATGGATGCCCGCACCCTCACCTTGCAGTGAGGTCTGAGGCGCCAGGAGGTCAGGACACCCATGACCCATTCTCTTTCACCCACTAAAGACTCCCAAGGGGGAAATGTCAGAGTGTGTGTAAACTCATACATGCAGCTTCATTCATGAGCACATGAACAAAGGCATGCAGACCCAAAGGCAACCTCTACTGTTTATGCTACATATTTTTTTGCCTCTCTGTGTTGTCAGTAAGAGCTGTGAGATCCTGAAATAGCTTGCCTGCAAACCGGGATCTTTGTCTCTTATTCCTCTGGAAAAACAAAAACACAACAAAGCAATAAGAAATGCTTTCTTCTAAGAGTGAATGGAAATCCAAAGGACCCCCATTCTTGACCTGGCCCCCTAAGATTGTTTTTTTGAGCTAAATCCATACTCTGATTTCTAGAGACATTGCTATTTAGATAACTTGTTTTCTTTTCTGCAAGGAAGGCATTGCATTCTGCACATGCTCTTCCATACATCTAACTGCAAACACAAAAGCCCTCGGAAAGTTAGTGGATCTTGGATTTGTCCCATGTTTGCTAATTGCCAGAGACCTTTCTGTTTAAACAAGAGCTTCTTTCATTGCAGCCTTTGCACAAACACAGCTTTGGAGAGAGTTTATATTTTTAGGCAAAAGTAAATAACTCTACATTTATGCTATACTAGCAACTGTAGGTGATGTAGAAACCGGGATGCCAGGCACAGTATTTCCAGCTTTGAGAACTGTACCCAAATGCTTCTCTTTGTTATATAATTTCTTTGTTCATTCATTCATTCAACCCATAGTGAATGCCTTCTATGTGCCTGACGCTGTGCTAATTGCTGGGAATATAGAGGAAAATTATTTCTAATCTCATCTCTAAGTTCACAGTCTAGTGAGGAACTAAGGTCATGATACAGACCACACGGAGAAGAAATCATGTCATAGGAAATAAAGAAAGGGGACTTGTAACTTCCTCTGGGGTGGGGAAAGGAGTGAGAGGAAGCTTCCTGGAAGAGTAATATTTGAGTTGGGACTTGAAATAAGAAACAGAAATAAGCAAAATGGGGAAGTGAAGGCGGTCAGTGAAATTTAAGATGAGGGAACATTTTTTTAAAAAATGTTTGTAAAAGGGAAGGATGCATTGCAAATAGCTTTATTTGATTACCTGGGGTCTATGTGATGGGAAAAAGTGGTGAGAGATTAGATTGGGGTGAGAAAGGTAAGGACCTAATTCTGAACTTTCTAGCCTAGAAGGCTGTGCCATTGAGGTTAAAAATTATCCAAACGTAATGGAGTGCCGTGAAAAGATTTTAAGGAGTAGAAGGCCTTCCTTTGTTTACCTTTTAGAAAAATCATTTAGAATACATTGGAAAGTGACAAGTCCCTTTTAGGTTTGACGAGACAGTGGCTGAGCAAGTGGGGAAGAAGAGGCCAATTTCAGAATATGAGGAAAGCAGAATCGAAACTAGAAGATAGGTTCCATGCAGGAGACCATGACGGGGAGAAAGAATGATTTCCAGGGCGCTGGTATGGTTAACTCAGGAGGAGGTGGAAGAGTTTGGGAAATGAAGAGTGTGCATTCTCTTTTGGATCTGTTGAACCTGAGTAGCCTGGGCATCATCCAAGTGAAGAGTCCAAGAAAGCGTTGGCTTTATGAATCTGGACCTCAGAGAGAGAGAGATCTACTAGTGACTGACACTTGGAAAATAGGAACAGTTGAGACTGTCAGAGCAGGTGAGATATTCCAAGGAGAGCATGTTTGTTGGGGAGAGTCTGTAGACCATGGGTATTTCATAGGGGAGCAGATAAAGGGGAGCTCATGAAGCCACTAGAGAACAGAGGTGGGGAATAAGGTGATAGAAATCAGGAGATGCTAGACTTGGAAAGATGGAGTAGGCAGTAATACCAAATGCTGCAGAGAAGAGATAAATGAAAAATGCATTTAGAAGAGATAAATGAAAAATGCATTTAGAAGAGATAAATGAAAAAAATATCCATTGAATTTAAAAACTCTGGAGACCACAGGCAATCTTTAGGGGGTGAGGATATGTATGTGAAGAGATATGAAGCAAAATGTAGAAATGAGCCAGTAGCTAGAAGGGCATGTGAGACTGAGCGAATTGCCCACTCCCACCTCGCATGGTATGGATTCTGCATTTGTGACATCAAGTCTTGGGTAAGGGGATGATAGTAAAAACCATATCATAAACTGGTCCAGCACTGGGATGATTGTCTTCAGAAAGAAGTTACTCCAAGGAGGTCAAGAGAAAATACCAAAGTTGGAGCTAGTCGTTAAAAATAATTTCCTGATTCATACGTGAGAAAGAAGTTCTGATTGTGAAATCCATTGTTATGATTGAATTTAAAAACTCTGGAGACCACAGGCAATCTTTAGGAAGTGAGGATAAGTATGTGACGATATATGAAGCAAAAGATAGAAACGAGTTTAAATCTACTGAGAAAAATTATTTGAATCATCACAATCTTTAGTAAAGACTGTCTATAGGGCAAACAGTGTAATGTGCAAGAGAGGGGAAGAAAGGTGTGTAAACAAAAAAGTTGCAAAGGTGGGTGGTTTCCAGTTGTCTTTGACATTCTTTGGGAGGCTCAGGGAGAAGCTGCAGTTTAAGCTGGTCTCTGATGATTAAGTAGAAGTTACCCAAAATGGAGGACCATACTGCAGCAGATAAAACAGCCTGATATACACTCATATTAGTATAAACTGACCTGATTATAACTCATCCTGCAGTTGAGTGAATAATTTTAGGAACTTGAACCACCTTAAGCCACCTCTCTGATCTCTTTGTCTTTCATGTTCACCTGGCCTTTGCTGTCTATTTCTCCAACTTGCACCAGTTGTTCATCTCCTTCCTGAGTGGTCTATGATTTGCTTGTCTCACTGAATTTCTTCACTGCTGCTCACTATTGGCGATCTCCATCACTGTCTCATTTAATCGGTGTTTCTCCAGCCTTCTATTTATTGCATTTGACTGCTGTAGACAGCCTCTACCTTTCCCTTACTCTCCCGTTGTTCTCTTTTCACTGCATAAATAGCTAGGTCACCTCAGATACTGACTTATTATTTTTTCCCAAAGAGTAAAGTTATTAACTTCTCTGAAGGGTGTCCATTTCTGAGGAAGACGAAGGGGGGTTGCTGAGGGCAAGAACCTAATAAGCCATCTTGATTGACAGGATGAAACTTCAGGGTGATGAGCATGATGGTAATGATACCCCCGACATCGAGATTTGAGGGACCCCTTGAAAATGTATGGGGATGAGCGCAGGGGCGCGTGCAGTGTGCTGAGTGGCAGGTTTGCAAATAGTGCTGTAGCTGCTTATCTGGAAGCTCTCTGAGTTGCAGGAAAATTGGGGCTTAGAATGTTGGACAAATCTCCTGCCAAGTCAGCAAATGTATTCTGTCAGACAGTGTGGGACTTTATAGGAATTTTGATCTCTGTCTACTGCCTCCTTACTTGACTTGCTTTCTGTTTCAATTTCCTTCCATTTTCACAGGCCATGTATGTTTATTTTAGTCTCCCCAATAGATACATGAAACTGAAAACCAGCCAGCCTATATTTGGGGACCACAGTAGGTGAGACAGAAAAAGGTGGGGTGTGACAAAAGCCTCCGATCACCAGCAGCTTCCAAATGTTGCTGAGCTGTCTAATTTTCCTTCTAGGAAGATAAGACATGTTCTAGGCAGCTGGCGGGAAGCCGGGATCCTGAGGATGGGTGGGCACCACGAGAGGAGGGGAGAGAACAGAAGATGCCTTTTAGCGCCTGCTCCTGCCTTCAGGGAGGACTTCAATGTAATCACACCAGGAAGGTCTGAACTCGTTTTTTTGGTAAATACCAGAAAAAGGCAAGGTTCTGTAAGATGCTTGTGAAAAAAAAAGATTTTATTGCTTTATAACTTTTGCATTAAGAAAATTACCATCATTAACAACTATTTACCGAATCTTGGTTGTCACTCATTGAGAACTCATTCTATACCAGCAACTCCTCTGAATGGTTTACATACAGGGTCCCGTTAAAGCCAAAAACCATGGTGTGAAATGCTACTGGATTGAGTGCCCAGAAGAGAAACGGAGGCTTAGAGGAATGACTTATTCCATGTGACTGAGTGGCAGAGCCTTGGATTCTCTGACTAAATTGCATGCTCTGATTGTTCCTCTCCATGGCATGTAGCAGCACAAGATACAGGCTGTGTCTAAAAGTCAATGTCTAATGTGTCCATTCTCAATGCACACATCCCGTGCAAATTCTAAATTTGTCATACTCTATTTAAATCTACTAATTCATTAAATCTTAGGAAAGAGGAAAAAGTAAAAATGATTGGAATAATCTTAATCTTTAGTAAAGACTAAGTCCCTTATTAAGATTTTTTTTATAGTTAAGGAATCATTCTATAATCCATCTTTTGGGGAATTGTCCATTACTGTTGTTCTCTGTGTTTCTAAGCTCCTACGGATGTCTCTCAACCCTGTGACTTTTGTACAGAGACTCAGTATTATGTTCCCTGGGAGAAATGACTCCACCCTTCTCAGAACTCATTCCTGGGGTCATTGGCCTTTTCTCTCTCCCTTTCCCACCCAAACCCTCAACCCTGAATCTAAGAGCCAATAACTATGGTCTCTATTATTAACGAGAAGTCAGAATTGCAAGTTTATGGGCACTTGTTAGCTTTAGCCTCTCACACCCACCCTCTTTCCTTACGTGGCACTGCAATTCCTTCTTCCCCGTTACAGGGCGTCCAGGAGAGCTGTTAACAGGTGCTCTGTGTCCTCTAACCAAGTTCCTGCACATCATATAAAGGCTCATCCTTCATCCCCTCTCTTGAATTTGAACCTAAACCGAGTAAAAAAGGGACTAAACATGCTTGTGTTGTTAAGATCTGGAGAACAGCGGACATAGGGGTTGCTTGGACGGGAGTTGAGGCCGTGTGAGTGAGCGGAGGATGAGGAAGAGCACATCTTGTGAACAACTGGGAGGAAGGTGGGACCAGCTCTGAGACTAGGCACACAGGGAGATGGCTAGATTGGGGAGAGACAATGAGCTTATGCTGTGATTACAGGCAAAGTTGGCCTATGTTCTTTGTGAGCTTGTAATCTAAAGGTGTCCGAGAGCATCCACAGGATAAGAAAAGTGTCTTTGTGTGTGCATGTGTGTGTGTGTGTGTGTGTGTGTGTGTGTGCTGTGAGCAGTGAATGTTAATATCTATGTCATGCTTGAAGAAGTTGGATGGAAAAAATAAAACAAAAACAAAAATGCAGAGAATGAATGAAGTGCTTGAGAAGAAAGCTGAGGATCTGCTCTGTCTGAACTACACAAAATGTGAGATAAGGAGGGTCCCGGTGAAGCTGTGCTGTCTGCAGTCTGTCCTTGGGGCGGGGGGGGGGGGGCGGGGGGGGAGGATTGTTCTGGACCACAGCCCAGCTGGTTCTGCATGCATCTGTTAGCAGCAAGAGCCCATGCTGTGTGTACCCCAGGGCTGTTTGTCTCCTGAGAGCTGGGTGTGTGGGAGTGTTTACACTGGGGTTATTTCAGCCCAGGCTGGCAGATAATTAATGAGTTTGTTTTTGAGCCGGCAAGTTGGAACTGACACAATGCCGGCAGGTGCCTTTGTTTCAGTCCCTTCCATCCATCTTTGTTGGATTTGCCAGACTCTCCTCCACTCTCTTTTCTTTCTTTACTTTACATGGAAGGCAGCTGGGAATGGATCTGGAGAAAGATCCTCCTTGGACCATGATAACAGTGAGAATGTCCTCTGTGTGCGCGCCTTTTCTAATGATTGTTGTCCATCCCCAATACATACCCAACCTTCATCATTTATGTCTTCAGTAGAACAAGGAGAGCTGCATTCGAAAGAAATGGTTGCCAGACATCTCCCAGGATGACTTCTTCATTACTAAACTTAATTAGCCTCTCTCTCTCTCTCTCTCTCTCTCTCTCTCTCTCTCTCTCTCTCTCTCTCTCTCTCTCTCTCTCTCTCTTATCTTTCTTCATGTGTGTGATAAAGGAGAATAGGAGATTTTAGCCATTGTATCTTATGAGGCTCATATGAAGCACGGTTTTATAGCTATTTTCTTCTCTTTCTGGAAAACCTCAATGTGACCTCTAGACACAACCCTATTGATGTCTTCTGATAATGCCTTGTCACTGCTCCTACCCCCATTTTGCTCCCTTCTCTCTTCTCCAGAAATAGAAAATGGCACAACTGTATTGCTCAAGACAGAAACCCGGGAATCAACTTTGGCTCTTTTCTCTACTTCATCCCTCCATTTAATCAATTATCAGATTCTGCCAGCCACATTCACTTAAGAGCCCTTACTATTTTTGCATTTCTATTCCTATAACATTATTTCAGACCAATGTCATTTGGGTTAACATTTTAATTGTAGAATTATAAACTTAGCAGTTCAGGTGATTGTTATGAAGTTCATATATATCATCATTTATTTCATCTGAATCACTCCAGCAATCCTCTAATGGGAAGTATTGCCTGCAGTTTTGTACTAGTTGCACTTCCTTAATCCATGTATAGAGGATCTAAAGAAAAGCCCAGTCTTTTTATTACCTACTTTAAAACTTTCCCGTGGCTTCTGACTTTGCACAAGACTGGACAAACTACTTAACATCTAATGGATAAAGTCTGGCTTACAATCCAAGCCCCCTTTCTCTTAAAAAATATTGTACGTTCCTTTGAAATTTTGTGCTTTATCATAAATACGGCAAGCATTAACCATCCTCCTTCTACTTCCTAAGATGCCTTTTGACCCATTCGCATCCTTCCTCACCTTCATTTGGCTAAATTCTACTCACAGTTCATTTCAACTTATGTATTCTGTCCCTTGGAAATTCATTCCTGTCTCCCCTTAACTTGGGGATATGCCCTTCCCATGTGTTCACAAGGTGCACCATGCTTACTCACATCCCCATTTAGAACAATGTATTGGAATTACCTCTTTGTACATTGTTTTGAACTAGATAGTAAGCTCTTTTAGGGCAGGGACTATATCTCATTTACCATTATTTTATTCTCAATACCTATTCTGGTAAAGTACATCAGTTATTGGAAGGCTATGAGCAACATTATTTATTTCCACTGGCTTCTCTGCTGGGTACCTTATTTACATATATGGAAGCACAAACAATGTTGCCTTATAATTTTCTATGTGCCTATGTTTCCCACCAGGTGGTGTGTTCCTCATTGGCTGAGGCTGTCTTATATCCATCTCTGTATACCGCCTGAGACTTCATACAGTTTTGGACCATAGTAGGCGCCTACTATGTGCTGACTCTTGCTAGACATTGGAGGTGCTGTGATGATTAAATCCTCATGCTCCCAGTCTTTTCAGAATTTATGTCCCCACTGTTAACTAGCCTGGAGAAACAACAGCCTCATCTGTAAAATAATCCCTAGTTGATGCTGAAAGCTTAAGGCCCCTTCCAGGACCAGCATTCTGGAACTCTAACTCAGCCTACTGCACATCCCGCTTATGCTGAGATGACCGTGGAGGGAAAGATGTTGGGGTGTCTTGCTCTTTTCTAATAGCCACTCTGTGCAGCCTCTGCTCCATTTCCTTAGCTGAGACTGGTTTGTGGGTGAGAGGTGAGAGGTTGAATTCTGCTGCTCATATGCAGTCCCTCTTATACTCCAAATCCAGGCAGCCTCTCATGGTAGACCTGGCAATCCTTGGAAGGTTCCCGTGGAAGGTTTCATGGAATGCCTATTTTCAGCACCACTCTGTACTAGGAGCCAGAGGTGAGAGGAAGTGGGAATTCTGTTATTGCCAAAGGCCTGGCAGTAGTTTCAGTAGTCTCAGAGAGAAGCCAAGACTCTTCATTCTCTGTACTTTTCTTTGCCGACTTTGGGAAGACAAGCACGGTCTTTCTTTCTTTCTTTTTTTTAAAAATAATTTTTAATTGATTTCAAAGAGGAAGAGAGAGGGGGAGAGAGAGAGAGAAACAGTGATGATGAGAGAAAATCATGGATTGGCTGCCTCCTGCACACCCCACATTGGGGATCAAGCTCGAAACTCTGGCTTATGCCTTGACCAGGAATTGAACCGTGACCTCCTGGTTCATAGGTCGATGCTCAACCACTGCGCAACACTGGCCAGGCTGAGCACAGTCTTTCTTAATCCTGCCAAGTGGGGAGGACATTGAGAAGAATGTCTGGGAGTGTTGGCAGGAGATGGTCATGTGAAGCTTCTCAAGATCTTGATAAACATCCCTAGAGGTTAAGAGGCTCTCCATCCTGAACAGACACCCAGAACCTGTCCCCCTTCCGTTTGCTATGGACACTAAGAGCACCCAGAAGTTTAATGAAGCTGCACCCTGCACCTCCTCTTCTCCAGAGGTTAACCGTGTACCCTTAGAGCTCAAAGTTCTTGGTCCCTTTTCTGCATAGCACCTCATGCCTCAGTGTCAACCGCTCAGTTACCTCCTGGGCTCCCTGGAATAGATCTCATAGCAACCAGGCTGGGAAGCCAAATTCTGCAAATCCATTCAGGGAAAGAAAAGCCTTTTAACGTAATTTCTTCCTCAGAATTATTTATGTCTCTGTTAAAAAAAAGTGCTCTTTTACCCTTGCAGTGTCTTCTAAATGATGTCAGATGTTACAGATGTTACCCAGTGGCAGGATTCTCAAGTTGCAGGCTGCTCAATGCCTTGGAAATAATGTAAGGCCGAGAGCTGAGTGAAGTGCAGTGGTGGAGAAAGCTTATTTCCAGGGTCCAGCTTCCCCAACCCGTCTGAATTAGGGAGACCATGAGTCATGGCGGCTGAACAGGCTCTAGAATGGATGGCTCCCTTGATTGCTAAAGGCAGGCCTAGGGAGCTCCATTTACCACAGGGCCTTCCAGTGACCTGCTCCCCAGCAGGCACTGCATGTATGGAATGGAAAAGCCTTGGGACATTTTTTCTCTTTTATGATTTGGGTTAGTGAGGGGCCTTTGGGCTGACATGTATAATCTTTAATGATTATGGGTCAGATTTAGTACCTCTTTCCTCATATCTTATTACCTGTGGTTTTCCCAATCTGGTCTGACTGCTGGAGAGTGAACAGTGGTGCCCCAAAGATTAGGCTGTTCTCCTCCATGAAATGGGGATAATAAACGCTTTTCTTCAATGAGTTTTTGAATAAGTATTTTAGTAAAATTGGGCAGCTAGAACAGAATGCCATCGATTGGGTGGCTTTTATATTTTATTTATTTTAAATATTTGTATTGATTTTAGAGAGGAAAAGAGAGGGAGAGAGAGATAGAAACATCAATGATGAGAGAGAATCATTGATTGGCTGCCTCCTGGACACCCCCTCCTGGGGATCGAGCCCACAACCCAGGCATGTGCCCTGACTGGGAATTGAACTGTGATCTCCTGGTTCATGGGTCAATGCTTAACCCCTGAGCAATACTGGTTGGGCATTGATTGGGTGGCTTTTAAACAACAGAAATGTATTTCTCATAGTTGTGGAGGCTAGGAAGTCCAAGATCAAGGTGCCTGCATATCCACTCAATGTGTGGTGAGGGCCCACTACCTGGTTGATAGACAGCTGCCTTCTCACCGTGTCCTTGCATGGTAGAAGGGGTGAAAGAACTCGGTGGGGTCTCATTTATAAGGTCATTAGTCCAACTCATGGCCTAATTACCTCCGAAAGGTTCCACCTACAAACAGGATAATACTGGCGGGTTTCAATATAGGAACTTTGGGGAGACATAGACATTCAGTCCATAACAATAAGGCAAAGCACTTTATAAGATGTGTTTCCTCAGATGTAAGATGTAAGACAGTTTGCTACCTCAGAATTTCCATCATCGCATTCATCATCCTTTGAAATTGGCCTGTTTAATTTTTATTTGTTGTTGATTATATACCTTTTCCCTCCCAACACTTCTAAAAAACATAGAACGTAGAGTCAGGCAATTCTGCATTTCCAGATTGTGACTGTGATGGAGTTGGTTGTGGCAGAACAGTGCTTTTTCTGAAAACAACTGAAAATTTCAATAGAAAACATTGATTTGAAGACACCAGAAACATACCAAGGCATCCAAAATACCCCCCAAAGGGAAATCTCTGGGCTGTGATTCACAGACTGCCACTCTTTTTCCCTGGGATATTTACTGATTCTGGGATTAACAATGGGGCTAAGAATGAAGATGAAGGTTTTGGGTAAGGACCACTGCTAAGATGCACAGAAACCATCAGGGCATATGGCAGAGACACAAAAATTAGCCATTTGAGAGAAGAAAAGGCTGGAGAATAAAGCTTAAAATGTGGCCAGTTTTTGCTGGATACACTTGCCAAAATCTTAGATGTCAGGAGACCATGAAGCCTTGGCAAAACAGAACACAGACTTTGCTTATCCTAGAATATAAAGGAAGCCAGGACACACCAGTGTTAACAGCACCTGGTGAAAACTCTAGGCAAAGGTATACAGAGCCGGAGAAAAGTTGAAATCTCTCCTTAAAGAGATGTGTTAATGTACCAGCTCCACACTGCCTAGCAGAGGAAAGGGTACAGCATTTCAGGAGGAATAAAACATCATTTAGAGCTGCTACAATTTATTATTTTCTCGTGTCATATAGTCCGCAAAGTATTGTCAGGCATGCCAAGAAGCAGAACTGAAAACCAAGAAGGAAAATAAACAACAACAGGTAATAGGTAATTTCAATATTCAAATAACCTCTAGGTCTTCAGCAAACAAGAACTTCAAAAACAAAAACAAAATGCTATAATTAAAATGTTTGAGAAAGTAGAGGAAAATGAGAGGAAAAACTGAATTTCAAAAGAGAACTTCAAATTTAGTTTTAGCCTAGCCTGTGTGGTTCAGTGGTTGAGTGTCGACCCATGAACCAGGAGGTTGGGGTTTGATTCCCAGTCAGGGCACATGCCGGGTTGTGGGCTTGATCCCCAGTGTGGGGCATGAAGGAGGCAGCTGATCAATGATTGTCTCTCATCACTGATGTTTCTATCTCCCTCTCCCTTCCTCTCTGAAATCAATAAAGATATATTTAAAAAAAGAGAAGTACTGAAGCTAATAATTTCTATTCAGATGTAAGTAGTTAAGGATGTATGTTGTAACCCCTAGGACTACTTTCAAAAGAAGTATAGCTACTAGGCTATAGAGGGGGAAGTTGATATAGTAAAAATTTATTAACCAAATAATAAACAGAACAGCAAGAAAGTAGAGAAAAAGAACATAGATCTGTCAAATAGAAATAAACAGTAATCTAATAAAGAGTAATTTACACCCTTAGTTATGTCAATGGTCAAAATATTCCAAGTAAAATATTAAAACTGTGAGACAAGGAATGGACTACTATAAGAAATGTACCACAAATATGTGATCACACAAAGTTTGAAAATCAAAGTTTAAAAAGATGAAACATATAAACAAAAGACTCAAATAATTATTGGCTCCTTTTACACACTCAATAAGTTATTGTGGGATGAATATACATTATTCTTTTTAAAATATTGATGGTAGTAAATAATCCCAAATATCTTTTATGGCTGCATATAAATACGTATTTGAGTTAAGAATTCATATTTCTGTGTCAGTGATAAGAGATAATACCCCTAAGATGAAAACCTTAATATTGATATTTCATAAAGTTCATAATGAAAGAATGTCTTTTTTTATATTCATGGGATTGTACTGTCTACATATTAGTATTTGGCTGTTAAAGTTGTTCCTTTATTTACTATCATTTCTGGTCCATCATATATTTCTGCTTGATTACAAGGTCTGAAAGGCAGGGATTAGGTTCAAACGAAATGCCAAGGGTTGCTGGGGTCCAACCCCAGCAGGTCCAGGGGTCCCCAAAGGTGTGGATGGAGTCAGCAAAGAAGGAATGACACGGAGACAGCGTTCAGTTGATCAGCAGCCTAGCCAGGATCTCTAGCCAGGATCTCCAGCCAAGTTCTGGTCTGGATCTCCAGCAAAGTTCTGGTTCGGATCTCCAGCCAGGTTCTGTGTCCATGTTCTCTTGCTAGGTTCTCCAGGTTCTCCAGCCAGGTTCTGTCCAGATTCTCCAGCCAGGTTCAGTCACCAGGTTCTAGTCAGGTTCTCTTGCCAATTTCTGTAGTCAGGTTCAGTCCAGGATCTTTTGCCATGTTCTCTCCAGTGAAGTTCTTCTGTCTCTAGAGAACGTTCTGTGTAGGTTCTGTGCCTAGGTTCTGTGCCTAGGTTCTGTCTCTCTCTGTCTCTTGCTGTCTTGTTACATCTGTATTTATACCAGTTGATTCAATCCTATCAATCTCTATTACAAAGGTTAGGGCGTTTCTTATCTCCATTCCAGGGAGTAAAGATTTTGTAGCTTAAGCATGATTGTTCATAGTTAAAGTGATTAATTACCTGCCTGGCACTTAGTTAAGAGGTTTTGTTCCCTCCCTAACTTCAGGGGAAAATCCCTACCTGGGGAAACAACCTTTCTCAGAGACCTTGGTTAAAACACATAGTGCCAAGAAGGTGAGCAAACATATTAAGAACAGTATGCCATATATGCCAGGTCCCTTGAAACAGCAATCATGGACCGGCTCCCGGCAAAGGGTCCTGGACTGCTAAGTATCACTGATGTCTATGGGTGTGATAAAGATGGTAGATACATAGAAAATAATAATAAGCAAGGAGCCTTTGAATAATAAGTGACTGGGTATGGAAGGTGACCTGGGAGAGTTAATGTCTCTTGGTTTCTGAAAATATGTAAAACTCAAGTACATTTTCAAGTAGTGCCAGACAAAATTTTTATAGCAGTTTAAAACTACACATCCAAATTTTGTGACTTGCTAGATGGATTGACCTTTAAAATTAATTTCTAAAAAGGCAGACAATGACTCTTATTGCTATCATTACAGAGTAATGTATCCAGGGAAATTCATCTAGTAACTTATCAAGGAAATTTACCTGGTAATTCATTCCTCTTCACAGAAGCGTTTTCTTTTTCCTGTTCTTCATTTCTGACCCAGTCCCATTCTGATGGATTGACAATAGCCATAGGGATGGTGGGGGATGCTTTGTTCGAGGTCAAGGATTATGAACCGAAAGTCTCAGGTATCAGGACTGAGATTTTAATGTTCAGGAAAGTCAAACACCATGTCTCCCTTCCACCCTCTAACTTTCTCCCACCTTCCCCGACTTTCCTTCTCTCCAGACCTTTCTCTCTTTTTATTTTTTTCGATATTCAAACAACCCTGATACTGTCTTCTTTATTAAGAACCTCTGGAATCTTTTAAGGTCAATGCCGCTGTAGACCGATGGCAGTTCATTGTTGAGCAATTAGCCACAATGGCGGTAGTGGTGAGGAATAAGTCACTTGTGGGTTGAGCTCTCACTTCATGGATTCATTGTATACCATTGGCCTGGGCATGACCTTGTCTTTAAAATAGTGTAGAGCCAATGACAAACAAGAGAACAAGGACTATTTGCGTGAGCTCTCCTAAAGTCACATATTAAAAAAATGTCCTCTTTCATGATTTGAGGAACATCATAGACAAGTGCTTCTCAAGCTTGAATGGGAATCGCCTACAGATTACCTGCAGACCTTTCTAAAATGCCGTGCCTACAGATGCTGCAGGGCTGGGGTAGATTCAGATGCGGCATTTCCAATAAATGTCCGGGTAATGCAGATGTAGCTGGTCTTCAGACCACAATTAAAATGGGCTTTACACCAGGGGTTCCCAACTTTGGCTGCACATTAGAATCAAATGGAGAATGTTGCAAAATATCCATGCTGGGCACTCACTCAACAGGAATTAAAACAGAAGCTCTGAGCAGGGGCTTTGGCATCTCTTAAAATTCTTTCAGTGATAAATACAGGGTTTAGAACAGCAAATATAGATCCTTTCTCCAGAAACGTTTATAATATGCCATTTTTCCTCGGGATTTCTGGGACTCAAGGATTCCCGAAACCAATGTATAAAAATAAAAATGGAAGAACCTATGCTTTAAGAGAAAAATCTCTTAAGGAAATGGCACAGGGCACCACCTAATATGTTCCTGTTATTAATTGACTTGTTTTCCCCTAAATTCCACATATTCCTTCTATTCAGTGTGACTGCATTTGGAGATGGGTCTGTAAGGAGGTAGTTAATGTTAAATGAGGTAATGTGGGTGGAACCCTGACACCATAGGCTGTTGTCCTTATAAAAAGAGGAAGAGATACCAGGCATGCACACACAGAGAAGAGGCCAGGTGAACACACAGAGGGAAGCAGGCTGTCTACAAGCCAGGTAGCAAAGCCTCAGGAGAAACCAAACCTGCCAGCACCTGATCTTGGACTTCCAGTCTCCAGAATTGTGAGAAAATTAAACTCCTATTGTTTAAGACACCTGTCTTTCATAGTAGGTCTTTATTAAGTCCAGTCTGTGGTGTGTTGTTATAGTAACACCAGCAAATTCAGACAGATTTTGCCACCTAGCAGTGGGGTGCTGCTGTAACAAATACCTAAGTATGTGGAGGTGGCTGGAAATGCTGAGGCATTTGTTAGAAAAATGGCTGTCTCAGAAAGAAAAAAAAAATGACTATGGCTTTTGTGTAAGTGAATGGATTTTAATTTGATATATAGGAAGACTACACACTTTTTTAAAGGAATTATGTCAGCCTGGACTCAGAGGAACAGAGGCAGTAGAGAAAAGCCTTTAAACTCCCAATCTTCTATGAGCACGAAGAAAATGAGAAGTCTGTTCAGTTTAAAACAAGGGCTATTTCTAACGGAAATGAAAAGAAAATTCAGAGGATGGGACCAAGAGCCCAGCCTCCTTGTGCATTTTTGCCACCTGCAGTCACCTTGTGACACATTTCTTCCTCATTGGGTCCCCATCTTCTTTCATATCTCAGCCCCGTACTCCTCCACTGATCTCTCCTCTGTTGTTATTTTTTTCTCTGTTAACAGGGTTGCGTGTCCCCATAAGCACCTTGAAAGACAAGGATTGAAGGATGTTGCTGCTACGTCATGGGGATGCAGAGACACTCTTCATCCGACCGAGGTAAAAGCTGGATGACGTGATAGGAGGGGTGGATTTTAAAATTCCTTTCCCTGCGCAAAAAGAACTTAGGAACAAATTCAGAGGAGGAGGCATGTAAAAAAAAAAAATCTACATTTTTAGTGCTCAGTTGAGCTTGTCATTGGCATTCTTGACTTGTACCCTATCAAAGCGTTACATCCATTTGATAGAAATGGGGAAGAGAAGTAGGTAAAGGAAATCATGGGACTGTGGATGGGATCTGGAATGTCAGGAATCATTGCTCGATGTACGAAAAACTATCTTCTCAACCTTTTTCTTTCTACTTCCCCTCCCCCCTCAAAAAAAGATTCTGATTTAGCAGATGCACATGTAGGCAGAGTCACATATACAGTAAAACATATATATGCAGAGTCACATGTAAAAACTTACTGCTGGTCAGTTTGTTTTAGTTTCTTGGCCTCTTCCATCCTTTAACTCAGCACTTCCGCCTTTTAACAGGCTCCGCCCTCCTGCTGAAGCAGGCAATGCAGGGCTTGGCCTTCTGAGAGGTTGATTTTGGGTTTGAAGTGGCATCTGGAAGAAACAAAGAATCTTTAGATATGAGTTGTTGTAGGGGTTTTACGGGGGTGTCAGCATTTCATGAGTTTCTCTATGGCAGCAGCATTCAATGAGTTGACATGCCCCACACTGTCCCTCAGGGTGTCTTGGGGTGGGGAACAGCTGAAAGGTAAAGACACTTCTCCTGTTTTCCTAGACTGTTACCCCCCTGGGATGTTCAGGCCAGGTTGCTTCTCTTTGACCCTATACCACAGGACTGAGTGGCCCCCAAAGGGCCATTGTGGTCTCTGGATGTTAGAAAGCAGACCACCTGGGTGCCTACAGTTCCCACTGAAAAGGAACAAGGGTCAGAATATCCTTTGGGAAACCATCCACATGGGTGGCCAAGGGTTCTTCTTTCTCAGGGAGTTTTAGGAATCATGCAGACCCCTTAGAAATTGTATAGCTTTGGGATAGAGAGTTCCATCCTGAGGAAAAGGCCTGGATTGGTCAGCGCTGTTAGTTCTGTGGCTGGTAACTTGCTGAGCCTGGAAAGCTCTTATTCTGTGCCCTTCCCCTCCCTCCTCTTCCCCTTTTCCAGGGGCTCAGTGAGTCATTAGACCAGTGGTTCTCAGCCTTCTGGCCCTTTAAACACAGTTCCTCATGTTGTGACCCAACCATAAAATTATTTTCATTGTCACTTCATAACTGTCATGTTGCTACTGTCATGAATCGTCATGTAAACATCTGATATGCAGGATGGTCTTAGGCGACCCCTGTGAAAGGGTCGTTCGACCGCCAAAGGGGTCGCGACCCACAGGTTGAGAACCGCTGCATTAGACTGTGGTGGCCATGTAGGAATGAGACAGCTCAGGCCGGACCCACCTGGGAATTGTACCCTTCGCCACTGGAGGGCTGTTGAGTTTTTTGAGTGTCTTCACCACAGGCAGGCTTTCACAGCATGTCAGTTGATGCAGGAAGTCTGTCGGGAAGGACCTGGGGGAAGGGTTAATTTCTAATGCTGTGCCCTGGGAAGAGAGCCTGCCCCAGACTGACCCTGCGATTCCCATCCCCCAGCTTTTAGTGGAGCAGCTCTTCATGCTGAGATGCTTCTCAACACAGCACAGCACTGCTGGCTGGACAGTGGCCCAGGAGGGAGCAGGTGGAGGAGCCCCTTGTCCCCACGTTCCAATGGGGCACCACATCTGGACCCAAAGGTGCACTTGAGGTTGAGATTCAGGGCCTTTTTGGAGGCCTGGCTCCCACTCTCTCATCTCAGGGTTAATCAACTATATTTAACTCTGCAAAGAAGCTGAAGCCTTGAAATTGATGTACTAGGGACGCTTGGACTGCATATCAAATCCCTGGAGAGCAGGCCCATCTCGGGCAAGGGTCTGACAAGCAGAGGAGGAGGCCAAATGGACTGGATCATGGCCTCAGCACCAACTTTTAAAGGAAAGGCCCCTGGATAATATCCAACCATCCACAGGCTCTGTGTTCGCCAAACAGAGGCCTCCTGATGATCACAGTTAATTTTTCTGTGTCCCAGGAACGAGGCCCATCTGCTCTGCAGTATTTAAAAAGCCCAGGAGGTCCCTCCTTGTCTTACGGAGGTTGCAACGGTCAGACGTTCTGATGAAAGAGAAAGGGAGGGGAACGGCTATGTCAGAGGGCCAGTCTTTGACTCCGGAAAGTGCTCAAGTTCAGGTTGGAGTGTGTCGGACGCAGACACTCAAGAACATGCCTTTCCTCCCTACACCAGCAGGCCCCTGGCCAAGGAGCAGCAGGCTTGCAGCGGGTGAGTTCATTTTCCCTTTGTCACCGAGGCCGCTGGCATTGGCACGCGGGTCTGTTCTGTCTGACTGGAGGCTGGCCCTCTTTTTATTCCCTGAGTGTTCAGCCTGGTGTCAGGGAGGACTTTGATTTCCAACATCACAAGGTCCTCTTCCAGGTGACATGAAATGGAGGATTTTTTCCCCTTCCTTTAAGGCACAGGGAGGGGGCCGAATTTGTTCTTCTCAGATATTTCCAGCTGCCTGAGGTATGATTGTATATAAACCCATGGAGGTGTATGTGAGGACGTGTACCTGTATAGACACAAATCTCTCCTGTCCAGAGGCAGGATGGTGCAGGGACTGACGGCATGGACGCTGACACAGACCGCCTGGTTTGAATACCAATCCCGCCATTGACTAGCTTTGTGTGATCATTCTCTCATGCCTCATTTTTCTCATCTGTGGACTGGGGTTGCGAATAATACAGACCTGATCATGTTGATGCAGAGACTGAGTTCACATGGATAAAGTTTTTAGAACAGTATGTGGCACAAATAAGCCCTATATGTTAGCTCTTATTTTGTTACCTCTTCCTTTACTCCATACACATGAACTTTAATACAGAAGCTGCTGGCATTTCAAAAGCCAGGATAGGCTTTCTGATGAATTTCCTAGCACTTGGGAGTTTGTGCTTTCCACCTATTCGTTTTTAGGTCAGGGTTCCTTGGTGGTGGGGGGTGGTGGGGAGGGATGTTGGGACTTCTAAGGCAAATCTATATTTGATCTCCTGTGCAGCCCCCTCCATACTCACACAGTCTAGCTCTCTGTTACCTGCCCCCTCCCTACAGTGAGGGAGTGAGAAGGGAAGGAAATGCCCTATTATGCAGCTGAGATTTATATGCGGATTTGTTAGAGATAGGATTTAACCACTTTCGTTTATAGTGCACATGCAAAAGCTCCTATATTTATAGACAATTTAGGATGTAAAGCTAATGTGGTATGTATAAGCGGTGAATATCGAGCCATCAATGTACATCTAAATTTCATTTCTTTGTACCCACGGCCACTTCTGACTTCCATATCCCACATGCGTGTTATTTTTGCATTTGAAAGGCTTGATGAAATTGATAATGATCATAAAATACCTCAGAGGTGATGCAAACATTACTTAGAGTTGATATGTTTACACCTGGGGAAGTTTGGCAAGTTGAAGCTCGCTTCTGTATATGTTAATAACCTGTATTGATGTACAAGTGAGGTTTGGCGGTAGACAAGCAGGCCCCGTTTTGCTGGCCATGGAATTAGAATCATGACGCAGAAGACGAGGCTCAGGGGTTGCTGTGAGAGGCTGGGTCCCCAGGTGTCATTGTCTTGCCCAAGGGCCCTTGTCTGATGGAGTGAGGAAGCGGGGGCTCCCTCCCCTGTTCTTCGCGAGGCAAACTGTGTCGTCCAGCCTGGCACCATCAGCCACAGGCGCTAGCGTCCGCTCAGGAGGGGCATCCATTTCTAACTGGCACTTTTCCTCATTTGTAATAAATGATAAAAAACGGGCCTCAGTGAGTATGAGTTCAAGTCATGGCAAATGGCTAGTTCACTCTGTGAAGTTGGGGAAAGCCAGTTTTCTGAAAGGACATCTATAGCTTCTGCCATCAGGATGTGGTGAGGAAGGAGGAAAGACATGTACCAACTATGATATGCGATCAACCCCCGGATGTACACCTCCACCTGCAGGCTGGGTCCTGCTGTAAGTGCCAGGGGCGCAGCAGTGAGCAAGGCCAAGCCCCCTGGTGGCCTCCAGGATACGTATCCTTGAGGGGTACCTCAGGCTCCCCATGTCCCAACTGAATGAACACATTTCTTCTCTACCTGCTCCTTTTTCCTGTGTTTCTTTCCTCACAAACTGGTAGTGTATCAACCAATTGCCCAATTCAGAAACTAGGGGGTCATATTAGATGTGTTTTCATTCACCCCCACGTTTAATCATGAAGATCTGATATTCTTTCTCCTTAATATTTCTGCTATGCAATAGTCACTGCCTTAGTTCAATTCTCATCTCCTTTTGAAGAAATGAAGATGATAAAGAGGATGATAATGATGACATTGATTTATTTATGTAACACGTAGATACTGAGCAACTACTGTGTGCCAAACCCTTGTTTTCTGTAACATAAAAAATAGTACTCAGCCTCATCAGCCATTAGGAAAATACAAATTAAAACCGCAGAGAGATAGAACTATGTACGTATTACTTTGCCAAAAAACAACCACAATGTACTTGTAATGTGTAGAGTATCTGGAACGCTCACACATTTTTTCGTGGAAATGCAAAATAGTGGAGTCACCCTGGGAAAGGGTAGGGCAGTTTTTAAATAAAATTAAACATGCATTTACCCATGCAACCTAGCAACCCTAATCCTGCATATCTGCTCACGTTAGAAAGAAAGCCACGTTCCCATAAAACCTGTGTGTGAATATTTCTAGCCACTTTATTTATAAAGTCCAAAAAATTGGAAATGACCCAAACGTCCTTCAGCCAGGGAATGAATAAATAAGTAAACCGTATAGTGCTATTCAGCAATAAAAAGGAAGGAACTATCAGTCCATGTAACAAGGTGGATGAATGTCCGATGTATTATAGTAAGTGAAAAAAGTCAGACTGAAAAAGTCGACGACTGACCATCGGAGGAGTTCATGGTGACCGACACACGTGCGGGACACTGACTTAGGTCTCAACGGGTTTCTGAAGGAGAAAAGGGAAAAGCCACCAAGGATGGATGTCGTGCGCCCCCCAGGGGGCTGACTGAGGTTGAGGGGCTGGGTGAGGCCTGGGTAATCTGCTGTTGGCAGGTTTGTTCAGTGAGCAAAACTTCTGAAGATTCCAAGATAATAATGCACAGATTCCCAGTGAAGATGGCGGCGTAGGTAAATGTGGTACTCGGCTTCCCCCACATCCACATCAAAATTACAAGTAAACTACAGAACAACCATCATTCAGAACCACCCGAAATCAAGCTGAACGGAAGTCCTACAACTCTGAAATTAAAGAAGCCACATTGAGATTGGTAGGAGGGGTGGAGATGAGAATGGGGCTGGTCTCAATACATCCACATGTGGTAGATAAAAATCAGGATGGATATCTTAGCTGCAGGGATCCCCACTGAGGAGTGAGGTGTCCCAGCCCAGGTTCCAGTGCCAGGAAGAGAAGTCCTCATCATTTCGGGCTGTAAAAACCAGCAGAGATTGAGGCTGATAGAGGAGGCTGTGCTAGGGACCCTACAGAACACCTACTATATTAGGCCATGTTACCAGACCCAGGAGATGTAGCAGCTCCAACTAATTCATAGAAACAAACACAGGGAGGCAGCCAAAATGAAGAGACAGAGAAACAGGTCACAAATAAAAGAACAGAACAAGACTCTAGAAAAAAAAACTAAACAAAATGGAGACTGGCAAACTGCTAGATGCAGAGTTCAAAACACTGGTTATCGCCTGACTGGTTTGGCTCAGTGGATAGAGCGTCGGCTTGCGGACTGAGAGGTCCCAGGTTCGATTCCGGTCAAGGGCATGTACCTTGGTTGCAGGCACATCCCCAATAGGAGGTGTGCAGGAGGCAGCTGATCCATGTTTCTCTCTCATCGATGTATCTAACTCTCTATCTCCCTTCCTCTCTGTAAAAAATCAATAAAATATATTAAAAAAAAACACACTGGTTTTAATGAACTTAGTAAGGGCCTCAACAGCATAAAAAAAAGAACCAGTCAGAAATAAAGGATACACGACTTGAAATGAAGACTAATTTACAGCAGGGGTGGGGAATATCTGGCCTGCGGGCCATATAAGGCCTGTGAAATCATTTGGTCTGGCCCTGCCAAGGCATCGGGGGTGAGTTAATTAAATGTTTAACCAAATACAGCAGGCTAATTTTTAAGTTGATAATTTTGTATGGCCTGTGAATGATGTTGTAAATATCCAAGTGGCCCTTGGCAGAAAAAAGGTTCCCCACCCCTGATTTACAGGGAGTCAACAGGAGAGTAAATGAAGCTGAGAATCAAATCAGTGATATGGAATATAAGGAAGCAAAAAACACCCAATCAGAAAAGCAAACAGAAAAAAGAATTTTAAAAAATGAGGTTAGTGTAAGGAGCCTCTGGGAAACTTCAAGGGTACCAACATTTGCATCATGGGGATGCCGGAAGGAAAAGAAAGAACAAGAAATTGAAAACCTATTTGAAAAAATAATGACCAGAAAACTTCTCTAACTTGGTGAAGGAAATAGACATGCGAGTTCAGGAAGCACATATATGTGACATATCTGTTTTAATCCACTTGGATTTACTTGCTTGTATCCTTGTGACCAATGGTTTATGATCAAGAACTGGGGGGAGAGTGCATGCAGGGGCAGGAGACCGAGCTCGTGCCTGGTCGTTTTCCCAGGAATCATCTAGTTCTGGTCCCAGTTCTACTAATTTTTCAAAAAAAAGATGAATGCTAGTGGCAGAGATAACATAATGTCCTTGCTGGTTGGGAAACGTGGCTGGTTAGAGAATGCTCACCTGTGAGAAGTGTGTGGCATGAATCTAAATGTCTAAATGCGCGGTGGTTTGCCCAGAAGGTAATTAAGGGAGACGGTCAGTCATCTGTGTTGTGACATGGGACAGCGGACATCCATGGAGAGCTGCTTTGTGGTTAATAGGATGAGGTCTGTAGCACCCGGACATCCAACTGCAGCATCAGTAATGACTATTAGGGGACGTTTGGTTCTGTAAGTGTTTAGGAGGCCTGGGTGGACACACCAGTGATTCTAAGCTGTTCTCTGTAATTCCCTTGACAGCCCTTGGCTGACCTAGTTATTAAGAAATCTTAATTCCCCAGTCTTGTTAGCTAAACAATCACTCTTGCTTCACATGTAAACATAGATATGTGCTTTCATTTTAGTCTCTCTTGGTCTTAAGTGTTATTTCATAAAAATAACCTGGCAGGCTTGGCTCAGTGGTTGAGCGTTGAACCTATGAACCAGGAGGTCACCGGGTTTAATTCCTGGTCGGGGCCCAGGCCTGGGTTGTGGGCTCCATCTCCGGTGGGGGTGTGCAGGGGGCAGCTGGTCGATGATTCTCTCATCATTGATATTTCTATCTCTTCCTCTCCTTTCCTCTCTGAAATCCATAAAAATATATTTTTAAAAAATGAATCTTCAAACTTGGAGTGTGTTTTGATATTCTCAAAGTCAACACCCATTGCTAATGTTACAAGAGGTGACCTCTCAGAACATGCAGCCCTGGAGGGGGCGGAGCAGGGGAGAGGGCCCGTGGAGAGCTGGGAGGGCTCAGCTCCAAGCTTGCCTGTGTAGCAGCACCTCTGTATGCCCACCCTCCTGGGGGACCCAGCAGAAGCGACACGCTCCCGATCATCCGTGGAGCTCCCGCGATGAGCTCTCCTGACTGCCATGTTGAAGATGTCAGCCCCAGATGGTCTGGTGGTTACATTTTCTCAAAAACAGTTGGGAGCCTCTGCCAACTTCTCAATGGGATGGAAAAAGATAATTTTTTAAAATGCTGATTAACAGAGCAAAATGTACTTGAGCTGGTAACAGATTTTTTCCCCTCGTCTCTCCATCCACTTGCTGCAAAGCAACCTGTGGCGATTCTAAACTTGAGACAGAATCTCATGGCTTGACTGGGAGATGCTATTTCAGAGGAAGCGCAAATGTGGTGGCCAAAGAGGGAGCAACAAACCCTAAGGGCTGTAAGGATCAGATGCCTTCTCCCGTTACTTCCTCCAACACCAGGAGGCTCTGAGGGATCAGCACCTGATTCTGATGCCTGTTCTGTGGTTCAAAACCCAGCAAGTCAGCCAGGACTCTCTTTATCCATCGTTTTCTGTCCTGCTGTGCCCTCTCCTGGGACTTGAAATTCACAGGAGCTCAATGACTTCTTGTGTAATGAACTAAAATCCTAAGGGTCAAAGGTAGCACATATATGTGATGTATCCTTCTCCTCTGGGGACTGGGGAATTGAAAGCACGTTTGTTCTTCCTGTTTCTGGTGTTAGTCCTCCCCTTGGTTTTCTGACAAACCCGGGGAGGCCCAATCCAACACGTCAGCCCATCCTGATGGAAGGTCCAGTTGGTGCATGTTCGCTTGCGGGGATCAGAAGCCTGAATACTAAATGGGAAACTGACTGCAGGTTAATTTCTTTGATTCAGATGTTTGAACACTTGTGTTTTTGATAGTGTCTGGTGTCTAGATTCCAGCCCCTGTTCTGAGATTTGAAGAATTCCACCATTTACTATTTTTGACTATAAATGTAAGGCTCTCCAATTCAGTCCTGTAGAGGGCAGTCCAAGAGCCTTCAGTTCTGAAACCACAAATTTGATATACCTAGTTAAAACTTTATATATATATATATATATATATATATATATATATATATATATATATATATATATATTTAATTTCAGAAAGGAAGGAAGAGGGAGAGAGAGATAGAAAAATGAATGATGAGAGAGAATCATTGATTGGCTGCCTCCTGTATACCCCCTACTGGGTATCAAGCCCACAACCTGGTCACATGCCTTGACTGGGAATCCAACTGTGACCTCCTGGTTCATAGGTCAAAGCTCAACCACTGAGCCACACAGGTTGGGCTAAAAGTTTAATTTTGCCTAGGCTTGTCAAATATGGACAAAAGAAGAGAATGGATGTGGGAGCATGTAGAGACTTAGGGGAGATCACCCAAATTCCCCCTGGATAGGAAAGTGATCAGAAGTGTTTGGATATGTGATCTAGCAAGATGGCTAATGTAAACCGGTAGAGGTTAGTGTTTCCTCCCCCTAAAATCTTCCAAATTTGGATCTCAGGGCCTGAAGTACTCGCCAGTGACAACAAGCAGGGATGCAGGGCTCTGTACTTCTCTGGTCCTCACTCCACGGAGATAGGGTGCTGTGGTTCAGGCTTGGACTTGGTCAATTATAGGCTCGTGTTCCATTCTCAAAGGGCCTTAAGTGTCTGCCCTCACATACCCTCCTGCCTTCCTGCCCTGATGTTGCTCCTATAAGAGGGCCGTTGCTCTGTGACGCTCTCTGCTGGTCTTCTCCCTCTGACATTGAGGACCTGGGAGTGCATCGTGTTTATTGTGAAGTCCCTAGCCCCTGTCCGTTCAGAGGGGAGGGAGCTCTTTTGTTCCTGCTAAGGTTCTGGCGTTCACTTTGCTCTTCAGAGGTCCCCTCCCACTCTGAGGCATCTCCCCCTGCCTGGTGTGCTCACGTGGCCTCTATGTGTGTTTCTAGTGCACGTAGAGTCACTGTTTGCCTATGGATCTGTCGTCTGCCAGCAGTTGTGGGAGGAATGTAAGTGAGCCCAGCCCCTGAGGAGCTATGTGATATTGTAACCGCTGGATTTATCTTTCCCCACCCCACCCCCATTCTGAACTGCATGCAGCCAGGGGAGTGTCCAAGTTGCATTAGTTCTTTTCAGGGCATCGAGTCAGTAAGTGATGACAGAAGTGAACTCAGTGGAATGTTCCAGATCCTGATTTATCTCAATCCCAGGACCTCTTCAATAACCTTTTACCTTTACACTTAGACTCTTAGTTCATACTATATGAATTAGCATTTCTTTACAGGTTGCTTCCTTAAGACTTCCTTTAACTTTATGGCTCTCTCTCTCTCACACACACATACATAAAACATATGTGAACACAAACATATTTACAGGGACAGTCTTGCAGTTTTTAAAATTGCAGACTCCTTAGCAATACCTTTTTATCTTACTGATGATATCTGGCAAATTGTGTGCAAAGGCACAAGAATTAGAAGCAGGTATTATCTTCGCCTTTAAGAAACATTCAAACGCCCTAAATTTCCACTTCTAGATATATTCCCAAGAGAAAAAAAAACAGATGTCCAAACAAAAACTTGTATAATAGGCCCCAAATGAAACAATTCACAAGTGCATGAGCTGATGGATCGATAAATACATTGTGAGATATCCATACAATGGACTATTGTTTGGCCACAGAAACGAACGATGTACAGATACATGCTGTAAAATAGATGAGCTTTAAAAACATGATACTGAGCAAAAGAAGCCTAACACAAAAGACCAAATAATGTATGAGTCCATTTATATCAAATATCCTGAGTATCCGTATAGATAAGAAGTACATCAGTGATTGCCACAGCAGGGGAAGGGAGGGATTGGGGATGAATGAGAGGGACTGCTCACTAGTTCGGCATTGCTCTTGGGGAGATGAGCACATCCTAACATGAATTGTGCGGATGGCTGTCCAACTCTGTGAACCCACTGGAAACTGTTGAACTCTGCCCACTAAATGGGTGAATTTTATGGTAGGTAGATTATATCTCAATGGAAAAGAAATGCTCACACTGAAGTCAGCACAAACTTCCACCTAAAAGTCCAAAACAAGACCTGCAGGGTTACTTCTCCCCGCAGCCCGCGCACACGGAGTCTTGTCTCTCCAGGGAACACAGTCAGCAAGGCAGCCAGAGGGGTGCGCTTCACCTGGTGGCCCTTCAGAGCGAAGCGCATGTGCCAGGACGAACCAGAGACAGGCTGGAAGCCATGTAGTTGGAGCAAATCTATCTCCTGACATTTACCACTTCTTACGTAACACGTTGAAAGATTTCTATCTCCAGGTTTTATTGCCCCCAAATAGCATTAATGCCGTGATAGTCTCTCCTCTGGGTTGCCTGCACTCTATTTCTTTGATGAGCTGGGAAGAGAAATGGAGAGGGCATATTGGGAAGGTGTTGCTCTTGCCAGGAACCTGGGAGTCGTCTCTGACGCCCCCCTCTTTCTCCTGCCCCCCAGAATCTAATCCATGGCCAAGTCCTAGGATCTGCCACCTGAATGTCTCTATTTCTCTTCGTCTCCACTACTTGGGTGATACCCTCCTCCTTCTGCATCGGGAGCCCCTTCAGCATCCTTTTCCTGAAGTGCCATAATGACCCCCTTCACTTCCTCTTGCTCTCCACCCAGATTCCCTTCCTACCTCATCTGCCACCACCTCTCAATCTGGATTTACAATTGTAATCAGAATCATTTAAGGGTAAACCTGATCTTGAATTTCTCTTTTAAAAACATATGTCTTCCAAATTCTTCTAGATAGAGCCCAGAATGCTCTCCCAGTTCCAAAGATCCTGCCTACCTTTGCAGTTCACTCTTTTCCAGCCACTCTGGTCTCTTTTAGAACCTTGGACTAACCCACAAAGCTGCTACATGTGTGTGACACGTGTGTGTGTTTGTGTGTGTGTCTCCTTCTGCCACACTCTTCTCCCATCCCTCCTTCTTCTAATGAATTTCTACTTGTCCCTCAAGTTTCAACCTAAATGTCATTTTCAGGGCAAAGCCCCGGCTCTTCCCACCCCCCTCCTCCCCAGCACGTCCTCCTCATAGCTTTGGTGCAGTTAAAATACAATTTTTATATAATTAATTGTTTAATCCCCGTCTCTATAACTAGACTACATGCTTTAGGGAAAAGGAATTTGTCAGAATTATTCTCCAATGTGCTCCCAGAGCCTGACCCAGGGCTGGCCAAATAGTCTATCCTCAGTCACTATAAGAAAATGAAGGCAAAAGAGAAATCAGGGAGGCAAGGAAGGAGGAGGAATGGGAAAGCTCGGAAGGAAGCTCAGCCAGCAGGGTAGCTCCTCATCTGATGAGGCCTCCTGGCCCCTGGAGCTCTCGAGCCAGTGCCTGCCCGCATGGAGTGAGTGCAGCAGAGCGGAGGCAGGGAGCCGGTGGCAGTGGGAATGCTGGGTGGTCTGAGTCAGGGAGGGCGTGTAGTCTCATGCCTAGTCTGCTCTGGCAACACCAAGGCACGTGGAAAGGTGCTGCCAGGTGGCAGGTAGGGGAGGGAGAGGTGTAGATGGCTCTGCCACAGGTAGGACATCCTCTGAACCTAATGAGCTAAGGAGGAGACCTTCCTCATGTGTTGGAGGAAGCTGCCCTTTGTGGCTCTTCTCTTCTGTGGAAAGCACACCTGTCCCCCTGCAGACGTCTGCTCTGGGGCCACCATCGGTGACGGAGGCTGGCGTCCTCAGGGTCATGCATGCGTTTGAGAGCCACCTGCTGTGGCAGGGCAGACAGGGTTTGCACCCCAAGAAGGGTCCTTTTGCAGGCCTCCAGCCCACATGGACACGCCTTTGCCTCCAAGATAGGATGCGCAGAGCCAGGCAGAGGAGGCAGCCATTGCAACATGACAGCCATTGCCAGCTGGCCGGAGTCAGACAGACACAGCTTCAGTGTGGCTCTCGGTAGCCAGGTGACCTGGGCACAGCTGTTGCTTGAAATCCACCAGAATTTAGGACCTTCATTTGCAAATTCGGCATAATAATGATGCCTACCCATAAGGTCATCCTCTGAATACAATGAACCATTCCATGTAAAGCCCTTGGTGCTTAGAAAATTCAATACATATTGGATTTATTGTTATTAGAAATCTGGGCTAGTGCCTCACCACCCTTCATGCCCAGGCTTGTTTTGCTATAATGTGTGAACTGACATTCCTACAACACTGTGTTATGCCAGTTTGCTCCTGCTGCGCTCCAGGGGAGTGTGGGAAGCAGATGGTCGGCATCCCTTAGTGGGGCTTTGCAGACAGGTGTTCACGGGGTCAAGGACTTGGGGCTTGTCACTGTGAGCTTAGTTGGCCTTTCCTCTAAGCCTCAGGTTGCCTTACCAACTAGCCAGTCTCTGGAATATGCAGGAGATGGCTATAAAGACGCCTGAATTTGAAGAAAGAACCTCAGTTTTGCTACTCACTGAAGCTGGAAGCCTGGGCAAGCCGCTTAATTTCTCTAAATGTCCCTGTCCTTGTTTATAAAATCAACATCCCGGTATCAACCCTCTCCTCTCTGGGTTGTTGAGAGAATTAACCAAAGTCACATGTCTATAAAGACCTAGAACAGAGTCTGAAGCATGGCGGTCGGGTTCAGCAGGTTCTTAAATCTGGATCTGATTGGGATTGGTCAATATCAATCCATCTCCAAGTCAGGAAAACACATCCTCGCCATGTGTCCTACTGGCAGGAGCCTTAGCCACTCTGCTCCGTGTGGCCAAGACGTGTTGTTTCCATAATGCAACTGTCTCATCCTCCCTCAACCTGCTTCACTCCCCTTAGGATCTTCTCAAAGGTCTTTTCTCATCAATGAATGATCATATGAACTTGTCTCAAGTCTAGACGATCTCTTTCATTCATGGCTCCCTAATCTCTCCATGTTCCCACCTTAATGATCTTTCTAAAATGCAAATGATGAAACCCTCTCCAGTTGAAAGTTCTTCACTGGCTCATGGTCACCTTCTGGAGAATGGCTCTTGCAGCCCTCTCTTGCCATTGTTGCCTCCTCGGTACTCAACACCCAAGCCACCCAATGCTACGGGCAGTTTTCAGAACTGTCCGTCTCTTTTGCACCTTCATGGACACACCATGTATTTATTTGTTTTATTTCCTCTTGGAATGACTCCCAACATATTTTTACAACTTAATTTTCATAACTTGTCTTTCAGAGCTCAGCTCTAAGTGAAACGACAAGCCTCAAACTGGGGAGTAAAACTATTTGCCATTCGTGTATCTCATAAAGGACCGTGTCCAGGTTATATACCAGGCTCTCAGCACTCAATAAGACAACAAACAATGGAGGAGAACTGGCCACAAGATGCGAGAGGACATTTCACCAAAGATACACAGGTAGCAAACAACACATGAAAACATGTTCCATATTGTCAGCTAACAGAGAAATACAAACTAATACCTCATGTGATATTACTACACACCCATGGGAGTTTCTAAAATTGAAAAGACTGACCACACCACAAGTTTATTTGGATGTAGAACAACAGCTCTCATACAATACAAGGAACATGAATGGTACAACCCCTTAAAAAATAGCGTGGCAGTTTCTCTTTAAAAATTGAATGTATACCTCCTTTACTATTCAGCCATTCCACTCCTAGACATTTTTTCAAGAGAAATAAAAGCATATATTCACACAATGACTTACGCATGAATATTCATACAGTGTCTTGTTTGTGGTCGCCAAAAACGGAAAGCAATGCCGAATGTCCATCTTCAGGTGAATGAATAAACAAACTCTGGTAAAGTCGTGCAATGGAAGACAGGTAGTGATAAACAGGAATCAGCCATTCACACATATACAACACGGGAATCTCAAAACAACGATGGCTGGTGAATGGAGGCAGACAAAATGAATATGCATTATGTAATTCCACTTGTATAAAATTCTAGGAAACTCGAAGCAACGTCTAGTGAGAGAAAGCAGGTCACGGTTTTCCAGGGAAGGGGAATGGAAAGAGAGGAAGAAATTACAAAGGGGCACCAGGAAACATTGAGGTAATGGCTCTGTTCATTATTTTGATTGTGGTGTGGTTTCATGTGTCTATACATATGACGAAACGTATCAAAATGTACACTTTAAGTATGTTTTATTTATGTCAAGTCTATCTCAACAGAGCTGTTCATTTTGTAATTGAAAAATAGCAGTAAGAGAAAAAATAAATACTTAGCCTTTTCTGGCCAGCCCTCTCTCAGTGCTGTGGGCAAGCATGTGCCAGAGTGGACTGGAGCTGCTAAGGTACCATCCATCTCTCTCACTGCAAGTGACTGAGAGACAGGGGCTGTGACATTTATGTCCAAGAAATCTGATTGAGGTCCTCAGTGCCTGAGAGGTGAATCCAAACACTCATTTGTCTTCTTTGAAACTATCACCTAAGACAATTTTTGAAAATGTGGAAGCCATATCTCTTAAGCATCTCTAAAGCAAAATCCACTTCTTTGGTGAAATTGTTTTGAATGGAAAAAGTAAAAAAAAAATAAAAATAAAATAAAAATAAAATTAAAAATATACACACACACACATATTTAAGAATTTTAAATGGACATAAGCAATAGGGTAGTGAAAACCTGAGGGGTGTGTGTGTTAAGCAGAGTAGGGGCTGGGAGTTAAAGGGTAGGGGTTACAGTGGGAGACATGGGAGATAGCTGTAATACTATCAATAATAAAAATATATTTTAAAAAAGAATTTTTTAAAACGACGTTTTTATTCATTTTTGAGAGAGAGGAAGGGAGAGGGAGAGAAAAAAAATGTTCCAGGGCATATATTTAAGACATTTAACAAATAATGGCTATACATTCAAAGGAAGTTTTAGGCCTCTGGAGGGAAATAAATTCACGTTGGAAATAAGTGAAGCTTCTGCAGGTGGGTGTGGCTGCCATTTGAAATAACTTTATTCACGCAATCAGCCAACTCTGACCAGGTGGCACCTTCAAAATGATTCATGGAGGAATTTTTCATTTTGGAAAGCAGGTTTATTAGTAAAATTATTACAAGTATTAATGTCTGGAATGTTACTTTCTTGCTAATGATGCTGTAATGGGTGGCACTGGGATTGTATAACTGCTCCAAGCGCATAACTTAGCGCGGCTGCCTACCTCCACAGTGACTTACGGCCGTTGGCTCTCATTAGCTCTGTGTTTGCACTGGCGGCTGTTGAGAGCCACACTTAGTCTTGTGCAAGTTAGGGAGAGCCTCAAGTTTAATGTCATAAATGACTGCATAGTAAAACAGTCATCGCGTGTTACCCAAACCCAATAAAGCTGCTTTTTAGAGAGAGGTTAAGCGCCAGTGCAACCCATAAAGGGAATGCAAGCTGGCACCTGCCAATATCAAAACCACTGTGGGATCACAGTTTCGTGCAGGAGAGGGCTGCCTTCAGAGAAGTCTTCTGCCTGTCACCGACCATTCTTCCCACCTGCCAAGGGGGTATGAACAAGTCGTGCAATCCTTCTTTAAAAGTGGCAGCACCTAATGCCCGAGTACCTTGGATTAGTCACTAGTCACCATGGTAGACCTTTTATTTCTGGCTCTTCTATGCAGGGGATTCCCTACCACCCAGTGCCCGCCGCAGAATGTGAATGCGTGCACGTTCCTGTGTGCCCTGCAAGCTGCCCACAGCATCAGCCCACACAGTCAAGGCCATGCAATGAATGAGCTGCACCAAGACTCATGCTTGGTGCCAGGAAGTAAGAACTGAGGGAAAGACAACACGTGGTGTATTTTCCCTTAAGAAGCAGTGGCGATGCTGTGACCCTGACTATCACCGGGGTCCTGTGTTGTTTTGTGGGAAACCAATGGAATGAGGATGGCGGGCTGGAAGGTTACCGGGTCTTTGGTGGCTTGAGGCCAGTGTATACGTTTCCTTTTTCTTCTTTTTGAAAATGTTAGGTAACACAGTTGTTTCCAGTGATCCCACTGAAGACACCAAATAGTCAAGTGCCCAACGTTCCAGCCTCCTGTGTGATAGAGAGGAAAACAGTAATAAAGCTGGTGGGGGCAGAGGGTGGCTTCTAGGAACGCATGGAAATATTAGGGCACTGGGAGCATGGACCTCCCATTTCTGGACAGGCAGCATGGAATGGTGGGAAAAGCAGGGGCAATGGTATCCGACTGACCTGAGTTCTAGTTGCAACTCAGCAACGGTGGCTGTGTGTTCCTCGAAGGTTGCTCACCTTGGTCTCCTTCCCCAACCATCTAATGAAAATACTACTAACTATCTACCCTCATAACCGTATCATCAACATTTAATCAGATCACATATGAAGACATGTTGGTGGGAACTGGCACATAGTAGGTACCACATAGGTATAGTTTGCTCCCCCCCCCCTTTTTTTTTACCCTTTTCCTGATCAGGCTCCTATTGGGCTTCCCTATCTTCCTTCATGACAGCTACAGCAGAAACTCGGGGCTGCGGATCTAGTCCACCCTCTTTCTTTCTACTTGGCACAGCAGGTTGAACAGGACATGACCAGGTCCTCCACCCTCATGCCTCCATCAGGGAGACATCACCTCTCCCCAGATGGAGCTGGATTCCAGACAACAAGGAGAGCAGAGTTCCCAGCAAGCAAGTCCATTTCTATCACAATGGAATAGAAGCACTAGAAGTGGAGAAGTAGACTGGTCCTTCCACCCCCTGGCCCTCCTCCTCCTCCCCCTCCCCGCCCTCCTCCCCCTCCCCCCACTCTCCTCCCCCTCCTCCCACCACTAGTCTTTGGAAGCTCTTTTGCTCATTATTGTCCAGTGAATGAAGAAGTCACCATCGGCCCCATCTTTCATTCTTTGCTACATGGAATTTCTATTTCAGTGGTAGCCTACTGGGGAGACAACAGAAAGAGAAGTGGGAAGAGCAGGTTTAAAAGTTTTAATGATGCCATTGTTATTAAACTTTCACCTGGTGTCAGGGTCTAGGCCAGAGGCAAAGAAAACAGAGAAAGAATACATGGTTCCTGCCCAGAGGGAGGTGATATTCCTGAAGGACTGGTAAGAGTACTCACGATTTTTGTGTGGAGTGACAGGAGGGTGAAGGGGGACCCCAGCCTAGCCAGGGGATGAGGTGTCAGGGAACTAGAGGAGCCTACCCTTGAACTTAGTCTCAAAGGCTTAAGAGAAAATGTTGATTAGATAAAACTTAATATCTATGAGACCTTGGGCAAGTCATTTACTCACTAAGGGTGACAATCACTTCAAGTGATAAATCAGGACATTCCCTTAGCCTCTAGTCCAGTGGTTCTCAACCTTCCTAATGCCGCGACCCTTTAATACAGTTCCTCATGTTGTGGTGACCCCCAATTTCATTGTTACCAATTGAACATAATGAAAGCATAGTGATTAATCACAAAGACAATATGTAATTATCTATGTGTTTTCCGATGGTCTTAGGCAACCCCTGTGAAAGGGTCATTCAACCCCCAAAGGGGACGCGACCCACAGGTTGAGGACCACTGCTCTGGTCTTTCTTGAGATTAATACTTCGAGATTTCAGGTTTGTTCTGGAACATAGCTTGTCCTTTTCTCTAACTGGAGCATCACCCTAGACAGAATGATTCTTCCTCGTTCTGGACCTGGACCCTCAGGGCGGAGGCGAGAATCTCAGTGACTCCATGTGGCTGTGCTGGTCGTCATATGCCTCAGCTGCCTGGGACTCATGGCCTCCAAGACTCAACCCCTTGTGGAGGGAGGCGTACCAACAAGGGCTCTCGCACGCACAGTTCCCAGCCCAACCACAGTGCAGCAGCCAGGAAAAAGGAGTCCCCGAAGAGCGTTTGGGAAGGCAGGGGATTGGGGGTTTGGGAGTGTGAGACTATAAGGAGAAGAGAGTATCTGAGAGGGGTTGGCCAAATGGGAACTTCTCCCAGAAATCCCGCTCCAGGCCTTTCAGATAAAGTATCTTACAGCCTGTTAGCAGCAGCTTTTCCTCTAGAAACAAAAGCCCATGTTTTACATCTTATTGCCGGCGCTTGACTGCTGATAAACCTGTCAGAACAATTGTGCCCCAGTGCAGATGGGCTGTCAGCCTCCTGTCTGCTGGGACTTTCAACTTTCACGATTGTTCCCTTGCCTGACAGCAGGAAGGGGAGCAGAGGTGGGGGGAGGGGTGGTGTTTTGTTTCTCTCTCACTTTTCTTCCCTGGTTGCTCCAGGATCTTGAAACCTGCCACCAAAGTGACACAATAATGGAGGTTTGAGTAAGTAGGGCCAGGAGACTAGGATACCCTCCCGCAGCCAACCCAGGATGGCGATACAGAGCCTGGGTTTGAAGCCAGAAAGAGCAGAATATTGTAATCCAGACTCCACTACTGACGATGTATCATCTTGGGCATGTTACTTACCTTGCTGAGCCCAGATTTCTCTTCTTACTACTCAGATGAAGATGTGAAAGGCATTCCCCTCACTGGGCATTTTAGAGGATGAAGTAACATAAATGGTGAGTACATAGCAGAGTGCCCAACAAAGACCACTGATAAACCACAATGTGACATCCTCATTACTGTCATCCTCATCACCATCATCAGTGCCAGAGACTAGCAAGAGTGAGGCTACGGGTGGAAGGAGTAACAAAGCAAGGCAGGACGGGAAAGACACCAGGGGCTTTTCCTGTGGCATCTCTCCTCTCAGAGAATCCCTCCTGGGGCCAGGTGAAAGGAGCAGATTCAGAGAAATACACCTCCTGCCGCTATGATTTTGGAATCATCTTAGGAGAGGTCATGAGAAACAAGACAAGCAGTGGAGTTTCTCCAAAACTGTTGGATAGACTAGGAACCACCCCCAGCATCCGCAGGTATGTGTGTAATTTGCAGAATTAACTGACTTCCTCTAGATCTCGCTGATTTTCAGAGTTGGGGGCCTAGCTGTGGAATGTGTTGTTGTTTTTTTAAGGGTCTTCTCTTTTCCCTCCTCCCATCCCCTTCTTCTCTGTGATGTCTTCCTCTGCAATTCCTTATCCCTCCTGTCAGTGGCACTTTATAGGATAAATAGAGATTTGGGTATTGTAGCAGATTGTCTTTGAAATTCCAAATAACAGCCAAAGAGGTGCTGAGGCTTCAGTGACCTTTATGTTTGAAATAGGGGTGATCTAAGCTTGCTGCTGCCACCCACAGACAGCTCAGCTCACAATGGGCTAATGGTAGGAGTGTGTTCGTGGCTTGCGAGAGCTGCGTATTACTAAGACCTGGCAAAGCCCTGTCCTAGAGAGGAAAATGTGGGTCAGAGGGAACCAGGAGTTCTGCTTAGAAATGAATTATTTCTCCATCAAAACAAGGAGAAAGCAATTCCTCCAGGGATGTGGGGCAATTGGAAAGGGTGTACGCTGTTGTATGTTTTCACAGTTCAGACTGGCTCACTTGCATCGTCACCTTTACTATCCTGGCTCATCTCCCCCTTCTCTTTTATTTCATTCTTTGTTGTGGTAGAAACCCTTGGTGCTCAGCAATATTCACGGGATTGTCTTCATTTCTCAGCCTCTCTTTGACTTTATTTAGTGCCGGTCAATGGTAAGATTTCATTCTTTTTCTATGGCTGAGTAATAGTCCATTGTATATATAATGCACACAGTGTTTTTATTTTTATTTTATTTTATTGTTTAAAGTATTACAGATAGTAGTACATATGTCTCCCCCCTCCCCATCCCAATTGACCTTCCCCCGGCCTCCCCTACCCCACGGCACATGCCCTCACCCACCCACCCCAGTGTCTTCTGTCCATTGGTTATGCTTATGTGCATGCATACAAGTCATTCGATTCATCTCTTACCTCCCCCCCGCCCCCAACACTACCCAGCCTTGTATTCACGCATCTGTTGATGGGCACTTCAGTTGCTTCCATAGCTTGGGTATTGTATAGAACGCTGCAATCGCCGAAACCAGTTTGGCTCAGTGGATAGAGCGTCGGCTTGTGGACTGAAAGGTCCCAGGTTCGATTCCGGTCAAGGGCGTGTACCTGGGTTGCGAGCACATCCCCAGTGGGAGATGTGCAGGAGGCAGCTGATCGATGTTTCTCTCTCATTGATGTTTCTGGCTCTCTATCTCTCTCCCTTCCTCTCTGTAAAAAATCAATAAAATATATTTTAAAAAATCAATAAAATATATTTTTAAAAAAAGAACGCTGCAATGAACATAAGGGCGCATCTATTTTTTCGAATTAGTGTTATGTCTTGGGTTTCTTTGGATATATACCCAGCAGTGGGATTGCTGGGTCATAAGGCACTTTCACTTTTAATATTTTGAGGAATCTTTATACTGTTTTCCATAGTGGCTGCACCAATCCGCATTCCCACTGACAGTGTACAACTTCTCTAACGTGTTATTTGTAGGTTTATCGATAATAGCCATCCTGGCAGGTGTGAGGTGATAATCTCATTGCAGTTTTAATTTTCATTTCTCTGATGATTAGCGATGTTGAGCATCTTTTCATATGTCTATTGGCCATCGGTATGTCCTCTTTAGAGAAGTGTCTATTTAGGTCCTTTGCCAGTTTTTCATTGGATTGTTTGTTGGGAGGTTTTTTTTGGTGTTGAATTGTGTAAGTTCTTTATAATTTTTTAAATATTAACCCCTTATCAACTGTATTTTCTCCCATTCCATGGGTTGTCTTTTCATTTTCACCTTAACATCACTTTAACCCATCTTTGCCTCTTCAAATCCTCTACCTTGTGGGTTCAGTAGACCCTCGTCTTTTGTCTTGAGAATTATCAGAATGAACTCTGAGCCCATCTTTTTTTTTTTTTTTTAACATACTTGTATTGATTTCAGGGAGGAAGGGAGAGGGAGAGAGAGATAGAAACACCAATGATAAGAGAGCATCATTGATTGCTTTCCCACTGGGGATCGAGCCTGCAACCCGGGCATGTGCCCTGACCAGGAATCAAACCGTGACCTCCTGGTTCATAAGTTGATCTCAACCACTGAGCCACACCGGCTGGGCTCTGAACTCATCCTTTTACTGGTCACCTACCCTCTGCTCACACTGGCTGGGCAAAGCAAGCACTTTTCATGCCTCTGTATATGTGTTTGGTCCATGTGCAGCTGAGACCTGCGGGTGCAAATCACACACGTGCACCTGCCTATCAGGACTGCCTTCCATGCACACACAGGATGAGCGGAGGCCACACACAGAGCAGGGACACAAGAGATCAGAAACATTCATCTTTGATAACCTCCATCATTTTGCAATTTACAAAATTTAGAAAAAAAGCTAGTTTACGTTTAATACACTTTCAGGTTGCTGTTTTATGGGTTAGTGTTACATCTGTGATTGATTTCATACCAAGGAGTCACCCTGATCCTCCCAGTTCTCAGAGCCCTCACAGGTCTGTCCCCCTGGGGACAGAGGCCTCCTGCACAAAACCCCTAAGTCCAAGAGAGGAAGGACCTGGAGCTGGGGGACTCGGGAGGTGCGGTCCTTGCTAAGATGATTGGTTCTTCTTTTCCTCTGCTGCCCTCCTCCCTCTCCCACGGGCCAGGGCTGTCTCCCTGGAGGATTTCAGGTGGCAGCCGAGATCACTGAGCAGTGAAAGCGAAAATAATGAGTCCCCTTGTCTATGACTGTTTCTGTCACATCTGAGAGAGGCCTGCAGTCTCCGAGAAGGGACGGGATGGCGTGCTGAGCGAGCCACTGAGCCTGCCCTGCCTCTGCTCGCTGCTGCCTGCAGCCACGGCCCTGCAGCCGGTCCAGCCCACCGCCTGCTGTGCGCGCAGGAGCCTGGCTGTGTACCCAGGGAGCTGGAAGCTGGCAGCTCACTCTGCCCGCGAGGGGGGGGGGAGCCAGGGTGGGCGAGGGGAGAGGTGTCTTCACTCCATATGCGAGCCCCTTAATGAGAAAGTGTGCATCTGCTGTGTAGCGCGCACCGGGGATGCTGCCAGGGCTCCGTGGGTGGGTGGGTGGCTGCAGGAAGCCTGGCCTGAACCCGAGCTCCCTCTCCAGGCGCCCCTGGTGCTGGAATACTTCCAGCAGGTCCGCCCCCTCGGAATGGGGTCCCTTTGGGTTTGGACTGGCCTTCTGGGCCTGGGCCTGGATCCCAGCCCTGTCCCGCTCCCGAGGGAGTGTACCCCACTGCGTTCTCACTGTTTGCAGCATTGCTAACTCTCCTGTAACCATGATTTCTTTCCTTTCATTCTACCGAGAGCAGGGATTTGGGGATCTTAAACCAATAGATACCGGGGACCCAGACTCTCCTCTCCAGGAACCCCACTTTCCCATGTTGTCACCACGACTCCCCGTTATAGCCACAATTCCTGAATCCCTAGCTTGTACCTACTACTGCACATCACCCAGCAGTTATTTCATGCTTTCGCCCCTCAACCTTCTCCCCGCAATGGGGTCCCTCTCTCGAAAAACACCTCACTCATGGCTTTCTGAGCCTGCAGTCTGTTCCTTGGTCAGTTATTTCCTTGCCCCATTCAGACTGATCAAACCTCCTTTTCCTGCAGTATTTCTTCCAGGCACGTGGCCTCCCAGGGCCTGCTCCTCTTGGCTGTGAGTTTCCCCGTGTCTGGGCTGGGTCCTCCCCAACTCCACCCTCCAAGAGTGCTCTTCCTAAGACCCATTTCTCGGCCCTCCTTTTACTGCTTTTCTTCTTCATTTTTTATGATGAATTTTAGATGACACCCAGAACATCTGTTCAAAGAGCATTTATATATATTTTTTTGCCAAAATTTAAAAATACAGAAAAGTACAAAGGATAACAACCCGCATGCATATCTCCACCGTCCAAAATCAGCAACTTAGCATTTTTTGTCTCCTTTGCATCTGGTATTCCTTTTCATTTTTGAAGAAATAAAACATTAGAGAGGAAGTAAGGTTCCCTTCAACCAATGGCCCCTTTCCCGCTGCTCTGCAGGAGTTCTGAGAGGTGAGCATCACAGTTCATGTCCTTGACTTTGTACGTAGACATCCATCCATGATACATATGCACCACACTGCGTCTAGTGATTGTCACTGGGCGTTACTATGTTTACAGAGATTTGTATTTGTTTTAATTACCATATATTCTATTATTAACTATATGAAATATATTGCATTATTGTGTGATGCATTCCCCTATCGATAGATATTTACATTCTTTCCAAGTTTTGCTAATAACAACAAAAAATGCTATGCCCTGCCAGCATGGCTCAGTGGTTGAGAATTGACCTACGAACCAGGAGGTCACGGTTCGATTCCCGGTCAGGGCACATGCCCAGGTTGCAGGCTCCAACCCCAGTGTGCGGCCTGCAGGAGGAAGCAGATCAATGATTCTCTCTTATCACTGATGTTTCTAATTGTCTCCCTCTCTCTTCCTCTCTGAAATCAATAAAAATATATTTTTTTTAAAAAAATGCTATATTTTTAAAAAATGCTATAGTCAGCATCCTTAGATATGTTTTCTTATGCACATTTGTGGGAATTTCTGTAAGATATATTAGAAGAGGTAGAATTGTTGGTTATAAAGTAGGCATATTTTCAATTTTCTAAAATGTGTCATTTTTTTCCCCCCTCCAAAGTAGATGTACTAATTTACATTCCCACTCCCAGTTTATAAGTATCATTTCACCCAAATCCTTGTCAACACTTGATGTTGTCATGCTTTAAAATTATTGACAATCTGTGGGCGAAAAATTATAGCTCATTGTTATTTTAATTTGTATTTCTCTCTTATTAATAATAGCTAACAATTACATAGCACTTATTCTGTGCCAGATGCTATTTGAAGCAGTTTTCATATATGAACGTATTTAATCTCCACCACAACTTTCAGATAGTTTCTAGCGTTATCATTCCATCTTACAAAAGGAGGTTTAAAACCTCACTCAAGCTTTCACAGCTAATGAGGAGGGGTGAGGGCACTCAGACTTGGCCCATGTGGGTGCATTTCACCATCACATCCTCGGGGTCTCCAACGCCAGCCAGGCCCAATGCCCCCTCACGTGCACATGGCCCATTTGCATTGCAGTTTCCTATTTGTAGACTTAGCTATTTTTTGATTAGGTAATTAGTGGTGTTTTTTGAGAAATTATTCATATGGCTTGGGTGTCAATTTTTCCTGTTGCATATGATGCAATAACCTTTTCCAGGATAGTGCTGGCCTTGTAACCTTAGTTATGTCCTCGGCTTATGTTTTGTTTTTGCCAAACACGTCGATAGCCTTTAAAGAAACACACACTAAACTTTTCCCCTCCTTGAGCCAGTTCTGCCCCATTTTTACTGTTGTCCATTTGCTGGTGACTTTCCTAATTAATGTCCACATCTCAGCTTCTCATGCAAGTGGAAGGCCTGGTTCACCAACTGCTTCCAAGAAATCTGTACATGTAGATCCCTCTGTTACCTTGAACATCAGACATCATGCATGACCCCATCTTCTCAAATATTTTCTCCCTTTAGTCTTTTCTATTTTTTTAAAATTCTCATCTGAAGATATGTTTCTATTGATTTTTTTTTTGGGGGGGGGGTGGTTAATCCTCACCCTAGGATATTTTTCCATTGATTTTTAGGGAGAGTGGAAGAGAGAGGGAAAGACAGAGAGAAACATTGATGTGAGTGAAACACATAAATTGGTTGCCCCTTGCACATGCCCCAACCATGGCTGGGAGGACCCTGCAACCAAGGAACGTGCCCTTGACCAGAATTGAATGCGGGACCTTTTGGTCTATAGGCCAATGCTCTATCTACTGAGCCAAACCGGGTAGGGCTGTTTCTATTGATGAGAGAGAGAGAGAGAGAGAGAGAGAGAGAGAGAGAGAGAGAGAGAGAGAGAGAGAGAGAGAGAAGAGAAAGGAACATCTATCGGTTGCCTCCTACACGTGCCCTGATGAGGGATCAACTGGAAAATGAGGTATGCGCCCTGACCAAGAATGGAACCCGCAACCTTTTGGGGAATGGGACGACACTCCAACCAACCGAGCCACCCAGCCAGGGCCAGTCTTTTCTATTTTTGTAAATAGAACTTCATTTTTACATCATGGAGGCAGTAATTATTGTTTTTTTGTCCCCCCCCCCCCCGCCCCAACCTCTTCTTTATTTCCTATATGGAATCAGGAAACAAATTATACAAGGTCCTTCCACATATACTCACTGTTCCAACAGCCACTGTCCCACCTGATCAGCCAGACCTGCATCACTGTAGTGGATCCCAAATTGTCATTCTAAAACTCCAAAAGTCTTTCGTGATCCCCCATTTACCCTGGCACACTCTCTTTAGCCCCCCCCCCCCCCCCCAATGACCTGGTTTCATCACTCGTTTCTCTTTCTGCCTTTCTGAAGCAATACCTCTGTCCCCCAGTCAGCGGAGGCCACCTCTCCCCATGTGGGAACCCGTTCTCCCTGGCTCTGTCACATAGTTCCTCTGCCTGGAGTTCCTTCCCCTCTCCTCTGCTCCCTCCGTGCTGCTGTCCTTCGTGTCCAGCTGTCTTACCACTTCCTCGCTCAGGACTTCTCCATCATGACAGCCCTGCTCACCTTCCCATCTCCATTATCTCCCAGCACATATTCTCTGGGCCACTCGCGTGGCCCTTAGTCCATGTTGCCTTGAATGGTTATTCAATGGCTTCATTAAGCTCTATTGTCGGATGCCCTAGGGGAGAGACTGTGTCTTAAATTTCCTTTGTCTAGGCCACAGCGCCTAGCACGGCATGATGCACCCATCAGGTATGAATGCTTTTCTGCGTGGAAGATGGCTAATGTGTAGGAAGCTCTTACAAGGATAAGGACCCTCCTCCTCGCTAATGAACTCATCCTCCAGTCTCAGAGTTCCCGAGGCTCTGTGGGAGTGGGCCCATCCAGCGCCTTCTCCCCAAAGGAGGAAAGTGTAGTGTGTTTTCAGGCTGTTCTTTCCTGCTGCCTCCATATCCACTCTGACCACATGGACCCTCACAGTTGCTGACCATGGCCAGATGGTGGGGTCCCGCACGTGTGCTAGACCTGGTGATGGAGGAGAGCGAGAGAGGAGGTGGCGGAGCCATTTTACAACCTACAATCGTAAAGGAATATTAGCACCTATTTAAATAGTTTTTTAAAAAATCGCTGGTAGGCCTTTAGTTAATACTCACTAAATGAGTAAGGTTCCTAGCAGGAACCACAAAAATACTTTATTGTATTCAATCTGTGTAGAACAAAAAGAAGAGGAGAGATTAGAATCACTGCTGCTTTCCTAATTCTAAAAGTAGATCTTGTAGATGGTGTCTGGCGGGGCAGGGTGGATTTCTGGAGCAGTGTGGGACTTTACCAGCCTGCCCCATAGCTGTGCAGGTGCCCAGCTGTTCTGTGCAAGCCCCTGGCCTCATCCCCCTCCCCTCCCCCTCAGGGAGGCTCTCCTTTCAGCTCTTACTTCTCATCTCCTCACCTTGGCTGCATGCCACCCCCTGATATGCCGTCTCTATCTCTCCTTTTGATTCTTCTTCTTCTTCTTTTTTTTTTAATAAGAACAGATTTATATATATATATATTTAATTGATTTTTTACAGAGAGGAAGGGAGAGGGATAGAGAGTTAGAAACATCAATGAGAGAGAAACATCCATCAGCTGACTCCTGCACACCCCCTAGTGGGGATGTGCCTACAACCAAGGTACATGCCCTTGATCAGAATCGAACCTGGGACCCTTCAGTCCTCAGGCCGATGCTCTATCCACTGAGCCAAACCAGCTAGGGCTCTCCTTTTGATTCTTGAAGCCTCTCCCTCTGCCCAGTATCCTTGGATTCACCCTCCTTCATGCCTGTGGATACAGTCAAGTCTCTGTGTCTCTTTCGAATATCTTTAAACCTTTGCAGTCAGCCGAGTTCTTCACGGGCCAGCCTGGTGTAACATCCCAGACCTGGGTCGTCCAGAATGTGAGTTCAGACCAAGACAGATCTTTATTTATTTGTTTATTTTTTAATTCCCCCTGACATTGTTTATACACATGTATCCCTCCAAACCTGGACGCCGGGATGAGTAGGTCTCTAGACAACAAACACATACAAGAGAAACCTACCCTCACCCTTACCCTGGGCCCTTTTCTGCTCCTTCTGTCCTGTTAGGCCAACTACTGCCTTCCGTGCCTGAGAGCCCAGTGACAGACACTACCATGGCATGGGCTTCGTTCCTTCCGAGGTCTGTTTCCTATCCTCTCACCTTTCATATGGATGATCAGCAAGCCCTCTGAGCCTGGAGACCCCCTCAGCAGCTGGGCCAGTGCTCCCAAGGAGGGAGGGGGGAGGGGGAGGGGAATGGGGGGAGGGGGGAGGTCCAGTAGCATGAAGGTGGCAGCCCTTGGAAGAGCCATTGATCTGGCAGTTTCTGTAGGAGATGCAGGGCCGCAAGGCCGGCCACCTTTCCAGTGGTCGGCAAACCGCGGCTCGCGAGCCACATGCGGCTCTTTGGCCCCTTGAGTGTGGCTCTTCCACAAAATACCACGTGCAGGCGCGCACGTACAGTGCGATTGAAACTTCGTGGCCCAGGCGCAGAAGTCGGTATTTTGTGGAAGGGCCACACTCAAGGGGCCAAAGAGCCACATGTGGCTCGCGAGCTGCGGTTTGCCGAGCCGCAGTTTGCCAACCACGGGCTGGGCTATGAAAGAAAGGAGGGGCCCCCGGGTCAGAAGTGGAGCATTCTCCTCACTGTTTCCCCCCCCCCTAGTTTTACCCTCCTTCCTTATAGGAGAAACTATTGTCAGCATATTTTATAGCAAAAGAAAAACCAAGCAAAAAAGTTTTTAGCATCTTTTTGTGCATAGTATAACAGAGTTTTGCATTTCGGTCAGCTTGAGAGGTGGTAACTTTGTTTGCACACAATCAAATGCAGAGAGCATGCAATCAAATAATCACGATGCAATTAAGCAGAAAGACATTTGCAGGGAATACTGTCAGGAAGGGCTAAGTGTGGGGACCAGGGTCCGAATAGGAGTAGGGATCCATTGGACAGACGTGGGGGGGTTCATAGACACAGGGGTGCCAGTGCTCGGGGGAAGCCATTTCCCTTTGGTTAGCATCGAAGTGGGCCAGAACCTGGCTTGACTCTGAGCTATGACTTGATTATACAGCTCCAAGCCAGCTCACCCGATAAATCAGCCTTCTTCCTGGAACCGTGTTTTGCCTCCCCTGTCTAGTCAGCACAGTGCTTTCCAAAGAGTCGACGCCGAATAAATATTTAATGTTGAATGAATGAAGAAATGAATAGAAACATGGGGACCTTTTGTTGCTTGCGTATTAAGATGGGTAAAGGGGGCAATTCTTATTCTGGCTACGTAGCCTGCTCAGCTGGAAAACGGTCAAATTCCCGAAGGGTCCCTCCAAGGTGGGAGAATCAGCTGGAAGTGGTGAATTCGGTTCAGGCTTAATGATCTCACGTTGGAAGTTCTCTTCTCATCCCCTTATCCTTCTGAGGAAGAAGAGTCACAACAGGAGATCGTACCTCGGTTGGTTGGAGCATAGCATAGTCCCCTACACCAAAAGGTTGCAGGTTCCACCCCTGGTCCAGGTTCATATAAGAGGCAACCGATCTCTCTCTCTCTCTCTCTCTCTCTCTCTCTCTCTCTCTCTCTCTCTCTCTCTCTCTCTCTCTTCAATAAAAACATATCCTTGGGTGAGCCATCAATCAACCAATAAGGGAGAATGTGAGAGTCTGCTAACTAATTAGCAGACCCATGGTCTCTTCCTAGTTACCACTCTAATTCCTGGCCTCCCTTGCAGTTAGAGTCGGCCAGGTAACTCCATTCTGGTCAACGGAATATGAGTAAAAGTAATTTATGTCACTTTTAGGACAATCCATTAAACAAATATTCCATACTCACTCTTCCATGCTTCTTCCCCATCTGGTTTGATGCAGATGAATATGGTGGCTTGGGGATCATGAATTGGGAAATCAAATGCCCCGAGACAGTAAGAGTCTGGGGGCCTGACCCACCACGTGAAGGAAGGTCTCAAACTGACCAGGAACATGTGCTTGCTACGTCACGTGAGTGAGAAATCGACTCCATGGAGACTTGGGAGTTTGTCGGAGCACATCAGGGATGATCCAGGGATAGCACTGTGCTCTGTGGTGGAGAAGAAGCCCCGCCCCCCTGCCGATCATTCCTCGTTCAGTGTGAATGAAACCAGATGGCTCTCAGTGCTTCAGGCCTAAATGACTTAATTATTAAAACTTTAAAGATTAATTACTCAAAATGTTTTCATTTTTATTTGTTTGTTTTATCCCCCTCCACCTAGTATCTAAGGAAAGTGCTGAGAAGAACCAAGGACAAATGAGATGTGGTCCTTATTCTTACACAGCTCTCAACTGACTTTGATGCTTCTGACATGAGTTTGCTGACCTGACTTGGACTCAAATATCTTGTGTACCGGACTTTGGCTTAAAAACTCTTGCATTCAGAGCTCTTACCACCTTAGCCAGCTCTCATTTAAATAATTTACTTCTTCTCATTACCAATTTATATCATTTTCAATTATACTCTAGTCACCTGACATAGATTGGTAAGCTCAGTTTCAGCTGATTTTGGTGCTCCTGACTCTCAACTTGAACTTCATTTACTAAAACAGCCCAGCCATGCCCAGCAGGGTATGGCTCAGCGGTTGAGCCTGGGCCCAGGAACCAAGAGGTCACCTGTTCTCTTCCCGGTTCGATTCTGGATTGTGGGCTCGATCCCAGTAGGGGGCATGCAGGAGGCAACTGATAGATGATTCTCTCTCATCATTGATGTTCCTATCTCCCTCTCCCTCTCCCTCTCCCTTCCTCTCTGAAATCAATAAAAATATACTTAAAACAGGCTAGCTATCATGATTACTCTGCAGAGGTCCTTTCGCCTTTCTTGGTGAAACCTGGATTTGTGTTGGTTCCCTAAGTAATGATGCGAAACAATGTGTGTTGGCTGAGAGAGATCAAACAGTAAAGCAAATCATAGTGGCAGCACGCTCTGTGCCCCATCCACTGCTTCCATGGTTTGATCAGTTCTAAGTTGGGATGAAAGCCTCTGATAGATTGTGGTGATTACAGTTTATCCATTGCTCATGGGTCCCAGGTACGACCTCTAGGTCTCATTTACGTGCTTTATTGTTCTAAGTAATAGTCCCCAGGAGGAACCCCAGTCAGAGAAATCATCTGCATTCTGATGTCTGCACGGGACTGAAATGTTTATACTTGAAAAATGTAGTTGGGACACATCAATAAACAAGAATGGGCATAGGGGAGGATAGCTTAGGCTGTTAAGCACCTACATGAAGTTCCTACTGTGTGCAAGGCACTGGCTGGCATGTGTTTGGGGAGGGCACATGGAGAGAGAAAGCAAAGAAGAACCAGGCACTGTCCCTGTCTTGAAGGACCTCGGTGTCTAATGTGAAAGAAGGATACACAGGCGCTTATAAAAGAAGGTGTTAAGCCCTAGCCTCTTTGGCTCAGTGGGTATAATGTCGGCTTGCGGACTGAAGGGTCCTGGGTTCAATTCCGGCCAAGGGTACATACCTGGGTTGAAGGTTTGATCCCCAGTGTGGGGTGTGCAGGAGGCAGCCAATCAATGATTCTCTCTTGTCACTGATGATTCTATCTCTTTCTCCCTCTCCCTTCCACTCTGAAATCAATAAAAATATATTTAAAAAAAAGAAAGTGTTAAATTCAGCAACAGAGATATGAATAGGGATTCCTAGGGAGTGGAGATGGGGAGATATTTTCTGGAGGAGGTGACACATGAGTTTGGTAGGATGAGTAGGAGTTTACCAATCAAAGGTTGATCACTGGTTGATGTGGAGGTGTCATGCAGCCTTTAGACACATGGACTACCTTCAGCAAAGACATAATATGTCTATATACTCAATTATACACATATATACATAAAATATGTACGTACATACTAATATGCTGCATATGTATAGCAATATGTTCAGAATTTCTGTGAGAGTGTGTGTTACTTCATGTTTTAAAAATTATATTCTTAAATAATTTTAAAAATTATATTTTTACATAATTTAAAAACATTTTATTATGCTTATCTATGATTTTCCATATTGATAGCTTTGAATGTGGGGGCGGGATCCTTTTTCAGCTGACATGGACTAATTTGAATTCAGATAATAATGTGCACCATAATAACTATCAGATCCTGAATATCTAATGTATCAGGCCTTCACATTTAATTGTCATAACAATTTATTAAAATATATATTATGACCATTTTATGTACTAGGGCTTTGATGTTCAGAAAGGTTAGGTGACGACAGTGGGTTGTTGTGGTTAAAATTTAAATCAAAATAGAAATCAAAAAATACCTTGAGACAAATGAAAATGAAACCACAACAACCCCAAATCAAGACTGACAAACCTTTAACCAGACTCAAGGAAAAAGGAGAGGACCCAAAAAATAAAAGTTGAAATGAAAGAGAAATAACAAGTGACATCACAGACACACAAAGGATTATAAGAAAATCTTTTTTTTTTTTACAAACAGCTATATGTCAACAAATTGGAAATTTAGAAGAAATTGATAAATTCCTAGAAACATACAATCTCACAAAACTGAATCATCAAGAAATAGAAAATCTAAATAGACTAATAGCAACAAAAAAAATCGAAGCCATTATCAAAAAACTTCCAATAAAAATAAGTCCTGGACCAGAAGGCTTCACAGATAAATTTTACCAAATTTTTAAAGAAGAACTAACATATCCTTTCTTGAACTATCCCTAAATATTCAACAAAAGGGAAGACTCCCAAGCTCATTTTATGAGGCCAGCATTATTCTGATAAAAAAAATTATAGACCAGTATCCCAGATGAACATAGATGCAAAAATCCTCAACAAAATATTAGCAAACCAAATTCAACAATACATTAAAAAGATCATACACCATGATCAAGTGGGATTTAGTCCTGGAATGCAAAGTTGTTACAATATGAACAAACACATTAATGAGATACAGCACATAAACAAAATGAAGGATAAAAATCACATGATCATATCAATAGATGCAAAAAGATTTTTGACAAAATTCAGTCCCCATTTATGTTAAAGACTCTCAGTGAAGTATGAATAGAGGGAACATACCTGAACATAATGAAGTCCTTTTATGATACCAACATCATACTTAACAGGGGAAAACTAGAAGCATTTCTCTGAATATCAGGAACAAGAGAGGGATGTCTGCTTTCACCACCCTTATTCAGCATAGTACTCAGAGTACTAGCTACAGGTCTCAGACAAAAAGAAGTAAAAGACTCCAAATTGAAAAGAAAAAAGAGTAAACTGTCATAAGTTATAGATAACATGATAATGAATTTAGAAAATCCTAACGACTCCATTAAAAAACTATTAGTATTAGAACTAAAAATAAATTCAATAAAGTAGCAGGATACAAAATTAATATTCAGAAATAAATTGAATTTGTATATGTTAATAATGAACTATTAGGAAATGATACTAAGAAAACTGTCTGATCTATAATTTCATAAAAATACACACCTCAGAATAAATTTAACCAAAGAGGTAAATGACCTGTACTCAGAAAATTATAAGACACTGAAAAAAGAAATTGAAGATACAACTAAAGGGAAGCATACACCTTACTCATAAATAGGAAGAATTAACATTGCGAAAGTGTCTACACTACCCAAAGTAATCTATAGAGTCAACACAATTCCTAACAAAATACCAATGGCGTGTTTCACAGAATTAGAACAAATAATCCAAAATTTTATTTGGAATCATAAAAGATCCCAAATAGCCACACCAATCTTGAGAAAAAAATAAGAAAAGTGGAGGTATCATACTACCTGATACCCACCTCTACTACAAAGCAATGAATGGGTTAAAAATGAAATCACTGAGACAAATGAAAATATAGTGTCAGTAAAAATGGCCTCTTTTCTTTGTAGAAGATAAAACAATAGGAAATTGATAGTTTTAAAGCAACCGTGCATTTCAGAAAAACATCAGGAAAAATACCCTGACTTCAACAACATGGCTCTGAGATGTTGACATGTACCTGTAGACCAAAATCTGAAAAGGTGGTAATGATGAATGATGGTGGATTAAGAGAGATTTTCCATGGCAATAGGAAAACTGACCTGAAGATCCTTGAGGGACTTATTTTGGACTCTAGCATTCCATTCGCAAAGCCATAATTTTAATTTCCCTTATTACCAGCTCTCTCCTGACCAATACATATTAACTCACATTATGACAGTTTATTATGGAAGATTGATTAGGAGCATACTGTTCACCCATCGCGGAGCACTTTTCCCATCACATCACCATTTCTTCTCTAAGGAAAGAGATGCTTCTGCTATCTTGACATGTTTATCATTGCATGCCCGAGCTGATTACCTCTTGGGCTGTTTTGCCCCCATACCTGATAGGTTATTATCATGTCCTCCGGAAATGATGCATGCCACACAGGTGCAGCTGTGTGCCAGAAAGAAAGCATGTTTTGACGTCTCTATTGGCATAGCTTGCTGGAAATTGCATATTGTATTCAAAGATCACTTGCATACATACATACATTTATTGTTTATAACACATTATATATATAATTTATAAATGTGTAATATGCAATATATAATGTGTCCTATATCTGTGTCTCTGCATTGAGTTGGTTTTTTTTTTGTTTTTTTTTTATGTAGCTTAAGTTTAGTGATGACCTCATCAGTTGATCTCTTGGCTGAGATTTAAGACTTTCTGTTTCTCATCTGTTTATCTCTAATTTTTCTCCATGGCAGGTTCAAAATTTAATAACCCTTCTCTCTTTCTGTCTGTGTCTTCTAACCTGAACCCTTAAGGCGTTTTAGCAGCTAACAGGAGAGATAAGCAGCATTCTTTCTGTAATTGGCAAAGTTAGGGCACTCCATTTTTATTAAGACTTTAAATCTGCCAGAACTACCCTGCCGGCACAGAAATTCAGGACAAAACAATAACAAGGAGGATTTCATCCGAACCCCCAGCTTCGCTGTTCATCTTTTTCATGGAGAGCCTAGACTAGCCATTCGGAGCTGCCGCTACCAACTGGAAAGCGATGGGGTGGGAAAAAACACTTAACCTTTCCACAAATGTTCCCTGGTTCCCCAGGTTTCCTTGAGCATTATCTGTTTTCCTGTCCACAAGAAGGATAACCATAGTTTGGTCCGGTTGATATATTGAATGATTGATGGTATTTCCAGGATGGGATGAAAATGGGCTGAGTGAACTGGAGATGATCTACATGGCAAATGGCCCTTCTGAAGAGGTTTTAAGCTCTGTTTCTTTTAAAAAACATTACCAGATTTAAGAAATGTAAGATTGTTGATGCTTTAGAAAAATAGAATGTGGTAATTATGGCATATGAAAAACTGTTTGGATAGAAAAGGAGGCTACACGGGAGGCCTGTGAGGCCAGCTACAACCCACAGTTCTAATATCCTGTTACTTAGATTCAAAGTCCTATGTGTTACTTATTATTATTTTCTTTTTTAGTCTCAGAGACATTTAAATTCCCGTGGTTTCTAGTTGCTTATATGCAGTGTGTTCTCTTAATTCCCCCAGCAGACATTTTTTCTCCACACATTTGGAGGTTAAAAGGAGTAGGGGGGAAAACTCTCAAAACATAACCCCCGCACTAAAAAACATAAGTAGGAAATGTTGAAGCTGGGAGCCCAGTTACCGTGGCAACTGGAGTTTGCCAGGTTCCCCCTCAGAGAGATGGACCTTTGCTTGAATTGGTTGCTTCTCCAATGGGCCTCAACCACTAGGTCTGTGACTCTGGCCAAGTGCATTGAAAGGGAAAGCTGAATTTGGCATGGCCCAGTCTCCTGGGAGTGGCATCTACATGAGAGCCACGGATTCATTTGTTTGAATGCATCTCCAGCCCACATCCCCTCTCTGGGGAAGGTAAGGAAAGCCAGCCTTCTTGGCTATAGCAGCTGAGAAGAGACTTAGGAAAACGCGAGGGAATTATCTGTTCTCTACAAGGAGAAGACGATAGGGCTTTGTTAAGGCATTTTTGTGCTGCTGATATTCTTCTAAACAAACACTTGGGCAATTTTTTTTTTTTACAAGAAAAGAGAAAGCATACTATTTCTTGGGAATAAAAATAGAAGCAAGATTAACCTTGCCCTTGAGGTTCTTGTGGTCGTATTGAAAAACCCCTGTATATATATGGTAGCAAATGATGAGTACAAATGATATTTTCAGAGGAGCTAGAAGGCATGGAAAGCAGGTGTCGGAGGCAATCGGGGAAGGCACCATAGAGGAGATGGAACTAGAACTTTGTGTGGAAGAAAAGTATTGAAGAGCCAGGAAGTGATTTCTAGTCTACATTCTGAATGCAGGGCAAGGCTGATAGGGCCTGGCTGGTGTTGCTGAGTTTGTGTTGGTCATAGTGAAAATAAGTTAGGAACTTTCAGTTAGGGTTCCATTCTCGACTGCCTTTAAAGTCATACTAAAGAGTGAATGAAACATACTGAAGGCTTTCTTTCTTCTTTTTTTCCTTTCTTTCTTCCTTTTTTTTTGTATCAGAGATTGATGAAAATAAGCTGTTAGGAAATTTAACCTACATGGTACACTGTTCTAAGGAAAACTATTAGAAAGAGAAGAACCAGGACCTCTCCCATGATACTCTACGAGTTTGATTTTATTTATTCTTTCTTGGAAGTTTGATTACATTCTGATACTTCACGGAGAATGTAGAAGCATTTTTGAGTCAAGGTTTTCTTCTCTGTTATGAAGCAAACCGGAGTCCATCAGATTATGTTTTAGGTTTGCACGTCTCAAGGTCCGCCATCTATCTGTCAAAAAGTAATTTCTACACTTACATAGACATTATTTATCTCAGGAAAAAAAATGGAACTTTGGCGTTATTTTTCCAGCAGGAAATTACATCTTTAACTCCATGAGGCCATTCTCCCTCCCTCGCCGGGCCCAGAGGCCTCTCTTGCGCTGGGAGGTGGCCTCCTGTGCTCTCGCTTCTGAAATAATGTTGGGCGTGAGGACGGCAGGATTCCACTTTCATCATTCAAGTGAAGCCAAAAGAGTTTACAGGCTTCTTGCAGATTTTTATGCAAAGGAAAGCTATCACCTTATTACTGGTGCCACGATGTGAAAATATGACATTTCCATTCTTGATATTTTCCAAGTATTTTAAAATAAATAACAAAACTCTCTAAATATCTACCAACTCTGGTAAACACGAGGATGAATTCATGGGACATCCGAATTCTAAAATACATTTTTTTTTTTAAAAAAAATGCCTTTAACAAGAAAAGCATGATTCAAGCATAGCTGCGGAGGATGCTACCTGCTGGTGCCGAGTACCAGCCCTTCTCATTTTCAGAGCAGTGTTGCTACAAGGTCACCCAAATAAGTAACAGTTTTCATCTCAAACGGATACATTGCCAGGAACAGCCAGGGCCATTGCAGAGCGTGGGCTGATGCTACCACGTGAGATACTACCACGGAGCCACATCCGGTCTCCCAGGGGCACCGCCAGCTTTCCTTCTCCCTCATCCCCATTCCAAGGAGCCCAAAGCGGACACCTGTACAACGTGCACAGGTCAGATAGTACAGTGGAAGCAAACAGAGAAGTTATAGATGTGTAAATTATGCGAGCAGGGCGGGGTGGGGGGGGGCATTTTATTGTTTAGCGTTTGTCTCAACTAAAAAACAACAACATAACCAGAACCGGTTTGGCTCAGTGGATAGAGCGTCGGCCTGCGGACTGAGGGGTCCCGGGTTCGATTCCGGTTGGGGCCATGTGCCTGGGTTGTGGGCACATCCCTAGTAGGAGATGTGCAGGAGGCAGCTGATCGATGTTTCTCTCTCATTGATGTTTCTAACTCTCTATCTCTCTCCCTTCCTCTCGGTAAAAAATCAATAAAATATATTTAAAAAATAAATAAAGAAAAAAAAATAAAAAACAACAACATTGCTTTCAAATGTATGTAGCTATACCTCAACTAATAAGGATATTACTAAAAATAATAATCAGGCCCTAGCCAGTTTGGCTCAGTGGATAGAGCATCAACCTGTGGGTTGAAGGGTCCCAGGTTCAATTCTGATCGAGGGCACATGCCCGAGTTGTGGGCTCGATCCCCAATTGGGGGCGTGCAGGAGGTAGCTGATCAATAATCCTCTCTCATCATTGATGTTTCTATCTCTCTCTTCCTCTCCCTTCCTCTCTGAAATAAAAAAATATATATATGTGCATATAAAAATAAATAAAAACAAACACTGTAACTGAGTACATTGATATTTTAAGGCTTCATGAATGATGCAAGGGAATCAATGACCTGCTGCTGCCTTCTGCACGTCCTCCACTAGGGATCGAGCCTGCAACCCAGGCATATGCTCTGACCTGGAATCGAACCCGTGGCCTCTTGCCTGTCTTTGTTTTAAATAGATTTGACTTGCTCAGTTTTTGTCCCCATGGCAATGTCTGAGGTAGGTGTGCTTTAAGACGCGAGGATTTTTGGTTCTCAGTTTGTTCTCTTGTGTTCATGATGGATTCTAACCCAGTTCCATGGGAGGACCCAGGCTTTGTAAGGACCTTCCCTCCCGGTATTGTCTCTCTGAGGTTCCTTGGTCCCTCAGGTGGTCTCATCCAGCATTGCACATATCACTCCCCAGGATGGTCTGCCTCCTGGGGTCAGAGGGGTTTTCCTGAAAGCTCTCCCCTTTCATGGGAGCCACATGGAGCATGCTGGGCAGGGTTTGCTACTGCCTACTTGTGCTGGAAGGCAGCTGCCCTCTGCCAAGCTCCAGGGCTTGGTGTTCCTGGTGGGCACCCCACTCCCTTTCCTAGTTAGGCTTGGGGAAATGGGGGTGGGGGGACGGGCAGCCTGTTCTCACCGGGGAAGGTGCTGCATTGGATTGGGGACCTTACAGAATCAGGAGGCTCTTAGCCTTGGATTTCCCACTGAGAAGGAAAACTCTTGCAGACTCATTCTAGCTCAGCGGTTCTCAACCTTCCTCATGCCGCGACCCTTTCATACAGCTCCTCATGTTGTGGTGACCCAACCATAAAATTATTTTTGTGGCTACTTCATCACTGTCATTTTGCTACTGTTATGAATCGTCATGTAAATATCTGATATGCAGGATGTATTTTCATTGTTACCAATTGAACATAATGAAAGCATAGTGATGAATCACAAAAACAATATGTAATTATATATGTGTTTTCCGATGGTCTTAGGCGACCCTGTGCAAGGGTCATTCAACCCCCAAAGGGGTTGCGACCCACAGGTTGAGAACCGCTGTTCTAGCTCAAAGTGCTTGATGCTGGTTAAGTCTTCACTTCTTGCCTTTCTTCCATGGACTGGGTTTTGCTATGTGCCACACGCTGTCATTGGCCCTGTGTGCGAAGGACAATTAAACGGACTCCTGCCCTAAAATCGCTCACCGTATGTTCATAACGAAGGATAAAAGGAAACAGATGACTAAAATATGTCAAGTAAAAGCCATAGTAGCGATTTATCTTTGCACGTTGAGAAGGATTACAAAAAAAATCAGAAAGGCGTGTAAATTTCACTTTAATTTCCTGTTAGAGTTTGCCGATACATTTTAATGCTTCACCAACGTGACACCAAGATTTTTAAGAAGTTACCTCAACCGCCTAGTCTGTCTTTTTCCAGAAGGGCCACTTGCCTAGTTCAGGAGTCGCAAACACAGGTGCTTGCAGGGGCCGGCAAGGGGGGTGGGGGTGGGGCAACATGAGTGAGTGGAGGGGCTTTGTGGGCAGGGGAGGGGGGTGGAGGGGCTGTGGTAAACTGAGGTTTGCTTCTTTTCCAACGGGGGCAGCTGCTACTCAAAGCAGGCAGATTGTTGCCGGGCAGAAATACACAACCGATGATGCCAGCTCTTCTATTTTTTAAGAGAAACTGGATTTTATGTGAAATCTTTCATTTTTAAATGCTAGCAACTACCTAAAAAAAAATAAAAAAGGATGCAGGGCCAACGGAACTCTTCTGGGGCCGGATTATCCAGAGCGATAGCTGCTAGAAAGAGGAAGGTTTGTATGAACTAAAGATGGTTGTGAAGACCAGGGCAGGAATGCCTGGAGTTACCCAAGAGCTCTCTTTACTGAACAATGCTTTTGTGTGGGAGATACAGAAAGGGGAAGTCCAACGCTTGCCATTTGCTTTCTTTGTTGTTGCAAAGCACTTAGTAGTATTTTGAAGAAAAACAATTAGACCACATTTATTTTTTTGTTTTTCTGAAGATGAAAAAAAATCACAAGCATACCCACTGGAGATTTGGCCAAGTCTGACCATTTTCCCACACCCCTGACACCCAAGCCGCATCAGCCATGAGCTCTGGATTCTTCTCCTTTGCAGAAGCAAGTAGAGGGCTGAGGGCTAAAGGGTATTGGCTGTTCCTGGATAGGGACCTCTTCCGCACAGCCGGCATGGCTCAGTGGTTGAGTGTCGACCTATGAACAAGGAGGTCCGGGTTCGATTCCTGGTCAGGGCACATGCTGGGTTGCGGGCTCAGGACCTAGTGCGGGGCATGCAGGAGGCAGCCAATCAATGACTCTCTCTCATCATTGATGTTTCTCTCTCTCTCTCTCTCTCTCTCCCTCTCCATTCCTCTCTGAAATCAATAAAAATTAATTTTTTAAAAAAAGAGACCTCTTCCAATAGCAGGTCCGCCTAACCTCTAGCCTTTTACTCTGAAAACTCGGCCTTTCTCCTACCGCCATTCTCTCTCCTCCATAGCACAGCTGGAAGGAGCGCCTGGCATGGAGGAGCTGCCTCAGGACTGTGCCCCTTCTGGGCCCATTCTGTCTCTGACTCTGGGTACCACTAAATAGAATATATATATCCATGTCTGGCAGCTACAGCCCAAGACAGGAAGACACGCTTGATCTTGGCCTGCTTGAAACATGGCAGCTATGACCTTCTTCGGCAACTGAGTAGGACATGAGCCACTGTGAATAGCGGAGCGCCCTTCGGGAGTGGGGTGTGGTGTGGCGAGGAATGCTTCCGACCGGGCAGGCTGCATCCTCCGGGCTGTCAATGGGTGCCAGCTGCCCTTTTGCTTCCCACCAGCCAGTAGCTATAAATACAGTCACATTTCCCACATACTGTATTTATGTTTCAGAAAATGTCTGCGTTGCATACGTAATGGAGGAGATATAATTATAATATTTCAAAACTGGCCAAATTTCGTGAAATATAAAATAACAGATGGCACCACACAATATTGGTGCGGTGCGCTTCATTTAAATCATAACTCGGGCCTGAAAATATTCCCGTTGGGTACAGGGTGGTGAGGCGAGTGGATGTGCCGGGAGTTGGCGTTAAGGGGGTAGCGTGGTTCCCCCTCTTTGTCCTCTCCAAGTTTTTCTTTTCAGGGAAAGTGGAGTTAAGGCTAAGACCTTCCCAGTAGCCTCAGCTGGGTCTAGGCGACCTACCGATTTTATGCCACTTGGTGTTTCCCTGAGCTGGAGAACAGGAAGTGTGGCTTCTAAACTCGAGCTAGCCTGGGACAGGGACAACCCATTAGGTAGCAAAACGCAGTTTTCATGGTGATAGCGACACCCCACAGCTGTCTATTCTTATGTAAACACCTAGAAGCTGTTGCTAAAATTTATTTTTAAAAAATCTTTATTGTTGAAATTATTACATATGTCCTCTTTTTACCCCATTGACTTCTTCTAGCCCATCCCCACTCCCCACCCCAGGCCTTCACCACCCTATTGTCTGTGTCCATGGGCTATGCATATATGCATACAAGTTCTTTGGTTGATCTCTTCCTACCCATCCACCTTCTCCCTCCTTCTCTGAGGTTCAGCAGTCTGTTCCACGTTTTTCTGTCTCTGGATCTATTTAGTTCAGAGGTCCTCAAACTTTTTAAACAGGGGCCAGTTCACTGTCCCTCAGACATTCCACACATGCGCACTGCGGGCCCGGGATGAGTCGGCTGCTAAGCAGGACAGGCAGCGGCGGCAAAAACCCCCGGCGGGCTGGATAAATATTTTCGGCGGGCCGCATGTGGCCCGCGGGCCGTAGTTTGAGGACCCCTGATTTAGTTCATCAGTTTATTTGGTTCATTAAATTCCGCCCATGAGTGAGATCTTGTGATACTTGTCTTTCTCTGATTGGCTTATTTCGCTTAGCCTAGTACTCTCCAGGTCAATCCATGCTGTTGAAAATGGTAAGAGTTCTTTCTTTTTTTAAGGCTGCGTAGCAGTTCATTGTGTAAATGTATCCCAGGTTTTGTAGCCACTCATCTATGCACGGGCACTTGGGCTGTTTCCACATCTTAGCTATTGTAAATTGCGCTCTGTGAACATAGGGGTGCATCCTTATTCCCCATCGTCAGCAGCAAGTGACACTAGATGGTCCTGTGTAGTGATGGTTGTGCAGCAGGGAGAATTTGCACGTGGTACCTGATTTTTTTTTTTAACTCTATTGCTTATTCCCACCTTCACCCAAAGCCAATAAAATACGAGATCTCACTGATTCTCAAAAGGCCCGTGCGACCCTGGAGTTTAAGTGTGAAATAGAGTAAGCTCTTAAGGGCAGGCTTGTCTAGAAGGAAGGTTAGACTAAGAGACACCCACACCAGCTCTGCTGAACTCTTCTCATACCAACCAAATGGTCCATTGATTGGAATAGATCGGGATTCATATAGATGCTTATACACATTCCAACTTCTTCCCTGAAGAAGTCACATTTGTCTCCTCTCTCCCTCCTGCCCCCAATCTCAATTTCTCTTTCCATTTCACTAAAGAAACCATAACATTTGGCAATAAGGTTCCAGACTCCTAAATTGTTCATGAACAATATAGACTAAGGAGCCATAGATGCCTGTGGCTGGCCCTCCAAGCCTGTTTCGTGAAGACTTTATTGACTCAAAGGTCAGCAGAATGAGCCCGGACCTGGGCTTCCATAATGACTGAGATTTTCCTCTGTGTGTCTGATAGGATTTCCCTGTCCCATTCCTTACTTGGAACGAGATACTGAAAGCATTCTGTAAGGATTGGAAGTGTTTGCAGTGCTGCCTTCAAATCAATAGCATGAGAGTCAAAAAGCAAAGGGATGGGGACCTTTTCCCCCTCCCTACTTGGGAGTCCATTCTGTGGGACTCTTACCTCTCCCCACGTGGGAGTCTGTCTGTCCTTCAATAAATCTCCACCTTTGCTATACAAAAAATAAATAAATAAATAAAAGCAAAAGGACGTCATTTTCCCTCTCTTGTCAGAGACAAACTCAAAAATGAGGTCGGAATCAGACTTGAACTGTCTTCTCTCTATAGATGGAGTCAGGCCATTCTCTTCTTGAATTTTCTTTTCTTACAGTCCCTCCGCCAGTGGTTCTCAACCTTCCTAATGCCGCGACCCTTTAATACAGTTCCTCATGTTGTGGTGACCCCCAATTTCATTGTTACAAATTGAACATAATGAAAGCATAGTGATTCATCACAAAAACAATATGTAATTATATATGTGTTTTCTGACGGTCTTAGGCGACCCCCGTGAAAGGGTCGCGACCCACAGGTTGAGAACCTCTGTGTCTAAGCAAACGTGAGCTTATCCTGTTGTGCTAGGATGATGTACAAGGAAAACAGAAACTCCTCTGCCAGTGCCAGTGCCAGGATGTGTTCACCGGAACGGGGTGGAGGGACTGAGAGGGTTATACCCTGGCCCCATGAGCTCCAGGGAAGAAGAGGGCTGACCCCTGTTTGAGGACAAGCTGGGGGAGGCCATGGCTGTGGTCTGCCTTGTCTCTATCCATCTGGGAAGCACCAACTTACCACAAAGAGTAACAATTACCAGTGGATTCTGTATTTACCATTCTGAAAGAAATGAGTTTCTGTAGCTCTGGCTCATCCAGGGTTACTTGGGAGTCTGCATGTTAGGAAATCACTGATCTTTGACCTGGTATGGTCACTCTCAGGAGCTTTACTCTAGAGAAAGACAAGCTGCTCCTATAGTCCTAGTGGGCAGAATGGCATCGGGTGGGGAAAACAGATATCAGCTCCACATAGAGAAGAGCATTCTGATAATTTGAGTACAACGTTAAAAAAAAAAAAAGTGCTACCTTAGGCCAGTGGTCGGCAAACCACGGCTCGCGAGCCACATGCGGCTCTTTGGCCCCTTGAGTGTGGCTCTTCCACAAAATACCACGTGCGGGCGCGCACGTACAGTGCGAAGTTGACTTAAAACTTTAAGTCAAGTTTTTTAAATTAATTCTAGGGAACGTTGTGGAGTGAAAGAAGATGTAGTGTCGAGGATTGAGAAAGTTATGTTGAGATGGTTTGGACATATAGAGAGGATGAATGAAAGGACATAGACGAAACAAGTATACAAGACAAGTGTGGATGGGAGAGTTGGAAGGGGTCGACCTCAGCGAACGTACCTCAATCAGATTGAGGACGTTTTTAGCAAAGGCCAGCTTAGGAGTACCCAGATTAAGTTAATATCAATGTGCCAACCTATATAGTTTAAGTTTAAAAAATCTGGCTCTCAAAAGAAATTTCAATCGTTGTACTGTCGATATTTGGCTCTCCTGACTAATGAGTTTGCCGACCACTGCCCTAGGCGGTAGCACATTCCCTATCCATGGAGGAATCTAAGTAAAGGCCAGGTGGCCACTGGGTGGTGATATGGTAGAAGGAATTCAGAAGCTTGCTTCTCGAAGTGTGGGCCCAGAATGAGAAGCATCCGTACCACCTGGAAGCCAGTGATACATGCAGATGGTCAGGCCCCACCTAAGACCCATGGATCAGCACTTGCATTTTGCTAGGATTCCCTAAATGACCTGTAGAGTTGAAGGAGCACTGTTGGATAGGATTTTGCCGGGTGTTCAAATATGTTTCTAAGTTAATTGTGTGGGGCACGCGTGTTTTACCATGAACATGGGACTTCTTTCAGTGCTCAGCACCCAATCCCTTAGAGACAGCACCTACCAGAAGGTTGTGAAGAGAATCCCAAACACTCTTTCACTCAGATATGGTTTTAATGTAGTGGTATGAGGGAGTTTTCCTTATCTTCTGTCCTCCACTCTCATCTACCAAGTGTGCTAAGATTTATGCCACATGTTATTCCTCAGAGTTCAAACATTGAAGGACCCCATGAAAGTGATAACATCTTAACTAGATGGTGTAGTGCTTTAAGCCATTATTACCAATTAAGCTATTGACGCTAATTAGCACATCAGTTTGCTATCAGAGAGCAGGGCTTATCATCTTTGTATTCCTACTACTTAGTATGTTGCCTGACAAATATCAATATCTAATTTATTTTCTATAATAGTTCACTTCAAAGAAAAAAAAAAGGGATTTGGGGTGGCATTACCTGGCCCAATAAGTACATGTGGAACTGGAATGGTTCAGGCTCTATGGGAATAAGTCAAGGATCAGGTGGACAAAGAGATTTTCCCCAGTGGAATTTCTGGGCAGAAGGGGTCCCAGGGGTGGTGGGTGGAGGGACTGGGGGAAGAAGCATATTGATTCTTCCCCACGATGCATGTATTTGCTTAATGAGCCACACAGTGCATGCTCTCCCACTGCACTCCAGCTCCTTGCCTTTCTCACAATGGACTCTAGAACTTGGATTATGTGTCAAGGTTCACACATTTCAATGTGATATTTTAATGTGGCTAAGATCATGGGCTCTGAAGCCAAAATACGTGTGTTTCAATCTTGGCGATGTCCCTTATTAGTTGAGTAATAGTCTCGGGCACATTACTCAACCTCTTTAATCCTCAGTGTCTTCATCTGTAAAATAAGGAAAATACAGTAGGAACAACCCATAGTGTTGTTGTGAGGATAAAATGATGTAACGCGCTGTGCTTTGCACCATGCCTACCCACATTAAGTGGTAACCAGATCCTCTTGTCTTTGCCATGTGATCATTTTCTGGGGCATGTTTCCCATGCTATCCAAACTTGCATTTAAATATAGTCACATACTTACTAGCCTCAGAATTTCACAGACCATCTCATGACTTCTCAGCGCCACTGACTGATTTCTGATTCTACATTTCCCTCTGGCTGGCTGTGTGCTCCTTGCTCCAGATGTCACCACCATTCTTCTCCTGTAGATGGAAATAGTTGCTCAGGCACTCTTCATTTGTCTAAGGGTGTGAACGACCCACGGTCCCTCATAAGAAAGGGACAAGGCTAGAGGTATTTCACTTAATTTTCATTGCCTTTTGCGCTCCAGGAAGTCTTCAGGCATAAAAACAAGATGCTAAAGACGGAATTAAGTGGAATAAGTTATGACCAAGCTCTTCGCACAATCTGCAAATAGAATTCCGTCCACACAGAAACACTCCTGTTTGTAAAGGAAGGCGGGTGAGGAAACTAGAAAGAAGAATGACACCTCCCCCTTATTTTTTTTTAAAAGGGAGATGAACTTGTTCAGTAATGAGACAAAGGAGTATATGCACATTATTTCACCTTTCCATACCTCTGCAGGAATGCTTTGAAGGAGAGGATTACGCATCCCTCAAATCTTTTTAAGAAGCAAGCACCTTGGAAACATATAATTAGGGTTCAGTGTCTCAGGCTGGGTGCTCTGGGAGCATTTGCCAGTTTCCCCATTAATTTCCGCCTTCAGTTCCAGGATCCTATCTGGGTACCATATTGCATTTAGTCAGCACATCCCTTTAGTCTCCTCTGGTCTGTGTCCAACACAGAAATCCAATTTTGTCAACAGATATCAGCACGGGCCCAGGGGGAAGTGCTGCCCACTTCTCTGTTATTTTACAATCGCTCATTGAGTTCCTACTATGTGAGACAAGTGAAAAATAATGAGTTGACTCACTGAGGGTGGTTACAGACAGGAAGAAAAATAATGACTATACACCGTGTGATATGTACAGTTACAGAAAATATAGCATGTGTGATCGTAACCCTCAAAAGAAGGGATGGCTACGGCGCTGGATATCTTTGCCAGGAAAACACAACGACCCAATTCATATTTCCTGGTAGAGGGCTTATTGGGACAGACACCGTGGTCAGATGAATCAATTAACTTGGGATGTTCATTTATAGAAGAGATTGTGTTTCAGCACAGTTCGAAGAGAAAAAAATGTGAGCATTGTTGGCCCCTATGAATCCATGATTCTCCAAAGAGAGCCTGGTGGAGGCGGAGGGAATTGTATACAGAGCCACGCTTTTCCAAACCAGCTGTGAACTGCAGCCTTGGGGTTCTCTTGGCACCGAGATCTACACTGGGGCCCAGAGAGATAAATGACCACTCTATCTTTTCCTCTGCCTTTTCATAACAGATTTCTTGAAAAGTTGCCTGGATGTGCCTTCTCCCTTTTTCTCACTTTCCACTTAACCCCCAACCCATAGCCGTTTGGCTTCGGCCCCCTATTTTCTCTACAAAGGAATGTTTACCAAGGCCATGAATGACCTCCCTGACAATAATCGAAGAGAAAGATGTAAAAGTCATCTTACCCCAATCCTTGGTAACCTTCTGCATCGCTGATCACTCCCTCCTCACAGACTCTTACTTCTCTTGGACTGTGTGATATATGCATATCCTAATCTGCCCCTCCCACCCCCACCCTTGTCCTTGGCTAGTCCTTCAGCCAGGACATTGAAACCCACACTTTCAGACTCAGTTCTAGGTCCTCTTCTCCCTGAATAATTTTCCTGAGATTATTTCCGTGATTGCTTCAATTACGGTTGGGGTTAAAAGGCACCATGGATCATCTCTCTCTCCCACGAAGGTCTGAACCCACGGAGAAGTCCAAAGTCAAACAGGCATTTAACTATCCACTTTATTATGGGGAAAGCTGAATTGCAGAATGCAGTCTTGATTCCAGTCCAAACGAGCTTCTCACTTAATGCCCTCCTTTCTCCCAATTGGTTTTATTCACTCAGCCACAGGCAGAATAATTTGTCAACTGTAGCTGTAGAGACAGGACCTGCCAGGGGGCTTGGAGCGGAAGGAACAGAAAGAAGAACACACATGAACCACAGCTAGTCCTTTTAAGGGAAAAGTGGGGGTGGAGGGAGAAATAGAGAGAGAATCAGTTAATGAATGTATATGCACAGAGACGGTAATGCATTAACCCTGCCCAGTAAAGGAACAAGGACACAGACATGTCAGACCTGTGTCATCGTTCTGATCAGATTAATCAATCTTATTTCTGGGGTGTGTGTGGGGGGGGCGGGCAGTGAGAGGTAAAACAGAAAGAGCAGATTCTTTCCCAGCCCTTTTCCTGAGGAAACTGAAATTACAGGAACCCGAAGAAACGCAGAGAAAGAGAAAGATGACTCTACGATTCACCACCTCCACGAAGATCACTCACAAATCTTCACTCTTAGTCAAACGCTCTCCTCTGAGCTGCAGGTTTGTCTATTCCATTTCTTAGCTGACATCTGCACTTGGGTGCCTCAAAGCCATTGTAGTTCAACCTCCCCCCAAAGAAGCGTATCGGTAACCAGGCACTGAGCTGTCACTGTGTGCCGGGTACTGTGCTTACAGCTTTATGTTGATTATCTCATCTGATCTTTATATCAACTCCAGGAAGTCGGTGGTGATCATTAATAAGATTAAGCGTGGAGAGTTTCAGGCCACACTTTTGGTAAACGGCGGATGTGGAACTAGAACCCAGGTAGTCCGACTCCAGAACTACTAGCTGGCATATTACACTGCTCTACCCACCCAGCCCAGATAACTTCTCTCTTAAACTAGGTCTCAATCCAGTGAATTCTTTCTCAGTCATGACATTATGTCCATGCAGAAACAGAAGCAGGAACTAAGAAATTGGTCTTGGCGCCTCCCCTTACCTTATCCTCATCTCCACCAAACCCTGTGGATCCTGTCTCCTAAAAATCTCTACCGTCCTTTGGAGGGACCTTCACCTCCATCGTCATTGTCTAGTGCAGCGGTCCTCAACCTGTGGGTCGCGACCCCTCTGGGGGTCAAACGACCCTTTCACAGGGGTCGCCTAAGACCATCGGAAAACACATATAGCATATCAGATATTTACATTATGATTCATAACAGTAGCAAAATTACAGTTATGAAGAAGCAACGAAAATAATTTTATGGTTGGGAATCACCACAACATGAGGAACTGTATTAAAGGATCGTGGCATTAGGAAGGTTGAGAACCACTGCTCTAGTGCTTTAGATACGTCTCCTCCCCTTCGTGTCTGGGCCATTGCAGTGCACTTCACACTGGCCACATCCACGCCTGCTCCCTTCCAACCCACTCAGCATGCTGCCTGTAGTGATCATGCCCCTCCCCTCCCCCCAAATTAGAAGTCTCCCCTAGCTCCCATTACGCCTGGGATGGAGACAAAATTTCTTGGCAGAGTCTGCTTGGCCACCCTCTCCTCCTTCAGACACATCTGCCTCACTGTCCCACCTGTGTCCTACGCTCCTGCCACTGGGGTCTTCTTTCAGTGCCTTAAACAAGCAGTCATTTCCCACGTGTGCTGTTTCCTCTGCCCAGACACCCCGTCTCTGCCAGGACACCCCCTCTCTGCCTGGACACCCGTCTCTGCTCTAACCTAATTAACTTCTCCTCCTTCAGATCTCAGATGCGATACCTCCTCCCCAGGGAAGCCTTCCCTGACCACTCACATCTCCTAATTCTCCTCTTTAATTCCATGCACCTCCATTTCAAGGCAATCATCACAATTATAATGGCATCTACGTGTGATTATTTACCCAAAGACTCTGCCTACCCCAGAGTTTAAAGTTAGGAGGCTGGAGGTCCTGTCTGGTATTGCTTTCCATTGTATTTCAAGTGCCTGGTACAGGTCTACCACAAGATAATCAGTCAATAAATGCTGCTTGGATTCACTTGTAATGACGGTAATAGTTGACCTCAGTCTGGGCACTTTCTAGATGCCAGGCGCTATTTTCAGTGCTGTACTCATTTTGTCATTCATTTCTCATGATGGTATGGAGAGAGGGCTACGTTGCTTGTCTCCATTTTATAGATGAGAAGACTGAGGGTGGGAGAGCCATGACCCAAAACCTGATCTATCCTCCTGATCTGCTTGGTGTTTGGTACGAGGCTGAGCTGCCTGTGCAGCACTGATTGCTGGGCCATCCCTTTAAGAGCTTGAAAGAAGAAACCAAACCTGGAGTTACTCCGGAAATGGCTTAGCTGTCTGCTACCTATATATTTTAAGTGTAACTTCACTTGACTGAGATGAAAGTTATTTGTGACTATGTTACATGTAAGTTTCCATATTTCTGATGTGTTAAATGGAACAGGACAGTGAAAGAACGCAGACACCACAGAGTCAAGGACAAAGTGCCCTGGGCATGCCACGGGGAGCACTCTGGGACAAGAGCGTGGGTACAGGCCAGCAGGCAGGAGGGAGGTTGAAAAAGACACATCAGGACTTTAAGGAGCGCAGAGTCTAAGGTTCAGGCAAGAGAGCTGGAACTCTCCTCTGTGGTTTTCTTTAAGCCCAGCCCGGGAAGGAGAAACGCCTCATCTGCATGGCAGGTGGGAGAATGTCTGGTGGGGAGTGTGGAGATGAGGTCCTGGGAGGCAGGCTGCTCCAGGGCACTGAGGGGATGGAGAGGGGGAATTTTCACCTGGAATGTGATGCAGGAGCTTTCCAACTGGCAAGGTGCAGGACCGGCCTGAGATGGAGGCTTGCTGGAAATTAATAAACCAGGTTGTTGCAGGACCAGTAATGACAACAGCTGCCCTTGACTGAGTCCTTAAGCAACAGGCTAAGGGCTTTACAGACTCTTATTCCTCATGACCACCCTGCCAGGGGGATGTTCTTACCTTAATTCATCAGTTAAGGAAAGCGAGCCCTAACCTGTTTGGCTCAGTGGATAGAGCATCAGCCTGTGGACAGAAGGGTCCTAGGTTCCATTCCAGCCAAGGGCATGTACCTTGGCTGTGAGCTCAATCCCCAGTAGGGGTGTGCAGAAGGCAGCTGATGGATGTTTCTCTCTCATCCATGTTTCTACCCTCAATCCTTCTCCCTTCCACTTTGTAAAATTAATAAAAATATATTGGAGGAAAGAATAAAAAAGGAAGGCAAGACTCAGAGAGGGCAGGGGCTTGTCTAGGGTCACACAGTGAGGCTCCAGCCACGCCTGTCTGATCCCTAAGGCGCTTTGCTATCTGCCCTTTGCCTCCCAGAGTATGGTGTGTGGCCTATGCTGCAAACATGATTCTGTACAAAGCCTGGCATGCTCACTCATTCATGACTGCATCATGCATTCATGCAATCAGATCTACTGCACGCCCCCTGAAGACGAGGCTCGGGTGCAGACAGATGGACCAAGGCCCCAGCCCCAGAGACTCAAGAAACACAGTGGTGATGCCAGAACCAAACACAGGTTTTCTGTTTCCTGGTGACATTACAGGCTGGGATCTGACACTTTTTCCCCAGGGAATTGCCACAAAGCAAGGAGCCTGCCCAGGGCAAGAAACCTACCTGTGGTCTCTTTTCATCCGCAGACAATTAGAAAACCTGAGATGCCACGCTCACCGTCACCTGGTGACATTTCCACGTCTGTGCCACCAGAAACTCTCAAGGTCTCTTGACTCACCTTAGTTCCCTTCCCACCCAGCACTCCCTGGCCTCTCCTGGGAGGAGGGCGGGCTCTCCCAGCACAGGGCTTGCTTCTAAATGCCTTGTTCTCCCAAAGCCAAAATCAATACCCAGTCCTGCTGGCTTTCATCCTGTGGAACCACATGCTTCACTGCCTCCCACGCCCTCCTGCTCTCATCTCTTTCAGCCCCTGGGGAAACAGGACTCTTCTGTACACCATCATTCACATGTGAGAGTCCCTCAGACAAAATTTTGACTTCAGAAGCGGGATGAAGCATTATGGAAAATAAGCTCAAGTTTCCTGCTTTCTTTCTTTATTTTGGAAGAGATGGATTTGCTTGTTGTTGTTGTTTTTAGTTTTTAAAAATTTTTCACTGAATTTTGGAGTGACATGGGTTAATAAAATGATGTAGGATTCAGGTGTATAACGCTATGACACGTCACCTGAAAAATTGTATTGTGTGCATTGTTGGTTTGGTTTATTCTGTGGCTGTGGTATTTTGAAGGGGTTTCTCTCCCACTTGAATATTCCAGTGAAGATTTTACTCTTTCATTTCTGCATCTGTGCCCTGGGAAATGAGCTCGGTGTCACTCCGCAGACCCTTCCGGGGACTCCCTCCTTCCCCAGCTCGACTGACGTGCGCCGAACGGGCAATGGGAGCTGCTCTCTTCATGTTCCCTGGTCCCCCGGTCTGCGTGTGCTCCTGAAGGTCACACAGGACTTTTCACCTCCCCTGTCTCATTTTCCAAGTTTCCTGGAATGTGAACATCCTCTCAGGAGGACAGTATTATCTGCAACTTATTATAGAAATGTAATGAAAGCTTCCTGACCTGCATACTGAGATGGCCAGATGGGTAATGTTGAGCCCTTGCAAAATGAGCTCTTTACCATTTAGCTTCCATGGGGGGTGGGAGGGGGTGGGGGTAGAGAGGGAGTTTGATAATTTCCAAGCCTCTGGTGGTGTTTTCTTGGGTCAGGATAAAGGCATTGGCTGTTTTCTAGCTTATGCTAATTACACACAGGGAGTGAAAGAGAGAGAGAAAGTCTACCCCATGGGGCGGGCGAGGCCACGGCCTGCAGCCCGGGAAGGTCATGGAGATGAGTGAGGTGGCTTTGTGGGGCCTGCACGTGGAGACTGCTCCCCTGTCTAAAGGCCCAGTTTCGGCTTCTGCTGACTTTTTCAAGAGGAATTAAAATCTGGGTGAGCGGATGCTTAATTACTGGCAAGATCCTCCATTCAAAAGTACTGTTGCCAGTCAGAGAAAGACAGGTATCTCGTGATCTCACTCATATGTGGAATCTAATGAACCAAATAAACTGGTGAACAATTAGATCCAGAGACACAGAAGCGTGGAACAGACTGTGGAACCTCAGAGGAAAGGTGGGGGAGGGGACGGGGGTGGGAAGAGATCAACCTAAGACCTTGTGTGCATATGTGCGTAACCCATGGACAGACCATAGGGGGTGAAGGCCTGGGGCAGGGGTGGGGAGGGCAGGCTAGAAGGGGTCAATGGGGGGAAAAGGAGACATAGGTAATACTTTCAACAATAAAGATATTTTAAAAAGTACTGTTGGACATAGAAGATGTGTCTGAGGGTCCGATCTGGCTTCAGGCAGCCAGTTTGTGACCTGGCCCACACTATTCCCAAGGAAAGCTGTTGGAATTTGTGGATCTGTGTCCCTGGCCTTCTTCCCTGGGAGGCAGTTGGAGAGGGTGCTAAGACTTGCAGGGAAAGTGCTGCCGGTGAAGGGACTATTTCCTCTTTGCTATGGAGAGCAGGGCGCTGGCCTCACAAGACCCTGTGCTCAGTGGTTGTGGCCATACAGTCGTGGCGTAGAGATGGGGGGCCAGCCAGACCCTGCACCACCTGCCCTGCTCGACCCTGTGTCCCTCAGCTCTGAGCACTGGCACTGGGGGCTCCTGGCAAAAGGGCTTCATGAGCCGAGTTCCACCTCAAAACACTGTCCTGTTGGTGGTGTGAGAATAAACATGTAATCTTTTCTGTCAAAGAAGGAAGCTTAGGCACCCGCTGTTTTTGGCTCATGTGACTTGCAGATCCCCTGCGGGCTGCCATTTTGAAATGGCAAAGGTCAACCCCTTCCTTTAAATTAGCCAATCACGCAAGAGTGTGAGCCTAAGCTCTGACCAATCAAGAGTGAGGGACAGATCAGGGATAAAAAGCAGAGGGGATTACAGGAGGTCAAGGTCATTGAAATGCATTGACTTGACTGCCATCCAGGGTTGCTCGGTGGAGGGCCGGTTCTCCTGGTGAATGAAGAACCTCTTGTTAGTTGGAAGTAGAGAGACCTACTTGGTCTGTGTGAAAGCTAAAACAAGGAGCTCAAATCCTCTGGAAACTCTGCCCCAAATGCTACCCACACAGAATCTACCTAACCCCAGCCTCTGGTCTCTCTCGTTTCCCATCAACTCTGTATTTCAGGCACAACAAAGATTTGGGGGAGAATTGCTCATTCCAGGGAGTACCCAGCATGCTCCCCAGCAAAAAGAAAGCAGGCGAGCTCTATCCCAAACTTCCACTCTGAGGGTGCAGCCCTCCGAGCAGGGCATCGTGAAGTGTGAGCACCCTAACTTGCGAGTCTTTAGTTTCACTGAACTTCAGGGGCCTCCCAAGCTCTTACATCCTGCAAGGCAATATTGAAAGCACAAGCGAGTGTGTGAAACACAGGTACCCAGTGAAGCCTGAAGAATCTAATTTCACAGGAGGGCATCTTCAATAGGCCCGGCGGTTCTGCTGGGAAGTAAGCCATCCCGCTGCTGGGGAGGCAAATCGGCTTCATTTCCATCCGGAGCCATCCGCAATTTCCAGCCCAAAGAGATGGGGCCCAAGCGGGTTTTCCCATCATCATTACGGTCCAGTGTCTCCATTTGAAAAGCTGTGCGTGTGGACTAGACCAGAACAGGGATTATTTCAAATACTGTGCCTGCCGATGTCATGTAAATGGCCCCAATACCTTTGGCTAATAGTAAGCGCGTGCTTAGTGAATCACACAGATTTGGCCGGGCCTGGAGAATTTAATAGCAGCAGCAACAAGAATATGGGGCCTTGGGATGGCTGGTACTCACTCTCCAAGGGTTTTCCCATTTGATCCCTGTGTGGTCCCTCCCTTTCCTGGGAAGCGTAGAGCAGGCCTTCAGGCCATGCTGCCTCCCACAATGACCCAGTCTTCCATGTGGATCCAGCCATGTGCCCTGCTCAGTGGGTGCTCAGTGATGGCTGATCGTTCAAAGCTCAGTAAATGTTACTTAAAATTAAGCGAACACGGCCCACGATTAGATGCTGACTTAATTTCCCACATGGAAAGAACCATATTGAGGTGAAATGATACCTCTTAGTTCCTCTGCCACTTCACCACCTAGAGGGTGAGCTCCGAGACCCCAGAGATGCCAGGGAGGAGCACAGCCTGTCTGCCCGCCCCCACCCCCACCCCCACCCCGCCAGCTCTGGGAGAGATTCTGGGTGTGGCTCTTTAAAGAATGGGCGCACCCCCAGCACCCAGTACTGGTTGCTCGCAGAGATGAATGTGGAATCAAGTGTCTCACAGCTGGAAAATGCCAGAACCTAGATTGTAACCTGTGTGTATAATTCCTAGTCTTATGCTATATTTTTAATTATGCAAATCTTTTTTTATTGTTGACATTGTTACAGATGTCCCCCATTTCCCTCCAATTCATCCCCCTCTACCCCAGCCCTCCCCCCACCTACAGGTCTTCGCCACATTATTGTCTGTGTCCATGGGCTATGCATATATGCATGTATGTTCTTTGGTTAATCTCGTCCATTCCCCCACCTCCCCCCTGAGACCTGTCAATCTGTTCCATGCATCTATACCTCTGGTCCTACCTAGTGGTAAGCTTTTCTTTTTTTAAGTATATTTTTATTGATTTCAGAGAGGAAGGGAGAAAGGAGAGAAAGATAGAAACATTAATGATGAGAGAATCATTGATCGGCTGCCTCCTACACGCCCCCTACTGGGGATCGACCCCACAACCAGGGCATGTACTCTTGACCGGAATGGAACCCAGGAACCTTCAGTCTGCATGCCGAGTCTCGCCCTATCCACTGAGCCAAACCAGCCAGGGCTGATACGCTTTTTAATTGCCTGAGTTTTTTTGAAAATTGGTAAGAGTGACAGGCACAGCCCCTGAAGTCATTGTCATGCAGCCTCTGGGGCCAGCCTTTGCTAGTAAGGCTTCCTGGCCCTCCTGAGACTTTATCCTGCAAGAAAACTTGAGTCTGGAGCCTCACACAAAGGGTCAGTGTCAGCAGCATCTGAGCCCGTGAGTGGAGGAGGGGCAAGGATGAGACTGTCTCTCTGTGTTGGGCTCCTCCTTGGGCAGAGCAAGTGGCTTGGGCTGGGTGGAGCCAAAGCAGCAGCTGGTGTGAGGCAGAGGCCGAGGGGTTGGGAGGCAGAAAGAGACTCAGTTAAAATTCTCACCGACTGAACATGTCCCCTCGGTGGCCATGAAGTCAGCGAATGTGTAACTGTGTGTGTGTGTGTTTGCTTCACCCCCCTTTCTCTTTTTCCTCCACCAAATGCAAATGAGTAGATGTGTATTCACAGCCTAACAAGATGTCAAGGAGAGAAGAGTAGCCTTTTCATCCAGAGGGGAGTCCAGGGACCAGCCCCTCCGCCCAGTGAGGAGAGGAGGACAGGAAGTAGGAGGGAGAGGAAGAGGGCGGGGAGATGGGGGAGGGCGAGGGACAGAAGCTGTGGAGAAGGCCATGGACAGACCCTGGGCAGGAAGGTGGGGGTGGATGCTGGACCATGCCTACTCACTTACACAGGTGTGGGCATCCCTCCATCATCCTGCACTTGACCTCAGAGGGGAGCTAATCACCTTATCCCTGGGAGCTTGAAGAATTCAACTCTTGCTTGACAGCTGTTGGTGGCGGGGGGGGGGGGGGGGGGGGGCGGGGGGCGGGGGGAGGAAAGGGGGAATATATACATAGGTGAAAATTAGATGCCATTTTCTTCAATACTTAGGTAAAATTTGATCAGGTGTATCAAAGGCTGATTTCTGAATAAAGTTGGTGAATGTGAATCATACGAAAGAGCCTTAGTGTCCACACAAGACAAGCCCCGGCCTTGGGGCTTCCACACAGGCTGTGCTTTCCGCAGGAACAGTCTCAGCTTCTCTCCTACTCCCACCCCAGTGTAGAGGTCACATCTAGGGCGGTTTCCCCACACCCTCCATCTCCCCTCTGCCAACAGGTTGCATTCTCTTTCTTTTGTGCTCTCCTAACAACCTATTTTTTAAAATAACCTGTTATCACAAGTGTAATCAATGACATCATGAATGGGTGAGTATGTGTCTCCCCTACTACCCTGTGAATTTTAGGTGGCGGAGGACAGCCTTTTTTTCTGACTGTCCATTATACCTCTTGTACATCATGCATAGTAGGTATTTACCTGGTCTAGAGTAGGTACATAATACATATTTATGCCATGAATGAATGAATGAATGAATGAATGAATGAATACATGAAGTACCCAAAGGCAATCTCTTCATTAATATAGTCCTTCGCATTGTTAGGTTTGACCGAGCAATTGAGTTGATACCCTTCCCTGGGGGACTGGCTTTTCAGGTCATGTCACTATGGACATTCCCTTTGCTGAAGACCACTTTTCACTTACGGTGACCACATTCCATTCTCTCCCCTCTGGGTCTGCAATAAAAGGTCTCCACCCAGAAAAATCCTGCCAAAAGTCCTTTAAAAGCTGCTGACTCCCCTCACTGGGTGCTGGAGCCATCCAGGCTCAGCCACCTGGTGTACGGATGATCGAATAAATTCGTAATCCCTCACCACTCTGGCCTTGTGTGTTCCTCCTTCAGGGACCTAACAGTATAACAACAACAACAACAAAACACTATTAAATGTGGGACAGAGGGAGTCCTTGCATCCTCACCCAAGATCACGCAGCTAGTAGGGACAGAGGCAGGACTGGGACCCAGGTTTCTCTCTCACCTGTGAAGAACCCAGCCCTGGCCCAGCCTGCCCCACTTCCCATCTACTTCTAGAGACTTCGTTTGGAGAGGTGTGCCTAGCCTAACAGCTCTCCCTGGTCCAAAGGAAAGAAGCGTGGGCAGAAGTAAAAGTGTGACAATCAGCTTCATTGCACAATTGCCTGGTTTCGGTTCGTTTGTTCCCTTACCTTATTGCTATTTAAACACAGTTTTGATGATTTTTGTTTGCTTTAGAGGAAGAAAAAAAGATTCAGAAAAGGTATAAAATTGCATATTATTTACCCCAGAGACGAGAACAGTCCTGCCAGTAAATATGCATTAAAGCTGTTGTATTTGTATTTGTATTTGGAAGGTGTTTAAGTAGACCCAGCAGACTGTAATACCTCTCTTCAGAGTTGGTGGCATCTATTGATTAAATATGTATTTATACATTCCTTCTACTTTTAAAACATGAAGTTGACATATATTTTAATCCTATAATAGACTTAGAAGAGTTGATCAGTGAAAATACATATTTATGTGTTCCCTTAAGAAAGATTTTATTAGGCATACACATTTTAAAAACTATTTCTTGCCACATATGTCTGTTAAACGTGGATTTAATTAGAGGTGCGAGTGTGCGTGCATGGTTTGTGTGTGTTATTAGGACATAGTTTGGTTGAATATATGGGATTTTTTTTTTTTTTAAACCAAAATACAATTTACAGGAAGTAGAGACAGAACATAAACTTTGGAGTAAGAAAGACCTGGATTTATCTGCCACTTATTATCCTTGAAGAAGGAACTGGGGAATTTCTGTGACCTGGCTTATTTCTTTCCTTTCTTTTTAAGGTTTTAAAAATATATTTTTTATTGATTTCAGAGAGGAAGGGCGAGGGAGAGAGAGATAGAAGCATCAATGATGAGAGAGAATCATTGATCAGCTGCCTCCTGCATGCCCCCTACTGGGGATCGTGCCTGCAACCCGGGCATGTGCTCTATCCACTGAGCCAAACCGGCCTGGCTTATTTCTTCATCTGAGGAGTGGGAATAGCAAGAAGGTATAGTAAGAATGAAGAGAAAACACTCGAGAATCTAGCATTTTGTCTGGTTCAATAAAGGCTGTTAAAGCTTAATTGCTATTCACACACTAGCACACTAGGGTTAGTGTGCATGTACCCCCGTCCTCCCCCCACCTCACCAGAGTGGGGTTAGAGGCTGCCATGTGCCGCTCAGTGCCCTCAGTGCCCATGGGGGGAGGGGCACAGCACATAGTTGGTGCCCAGGGAATGCCCATGAGTGCAGAGGCTGGGAGAACTTCCACCCTTTGTGGTTCAAGCCCGGTGGTGAAAGCAGGCCTGGCCCCAGACACTGGCTTCATGCCTGGACATCACTACAAGGCTGGGGAATTTCTTTCAACTCTTTGAATCTTGTGTGGATAACAATGCCTACTTCACTGGCTCGTTGAGAAGATAAATAGGGGATTTGCGAGGCCAGAAACAGAGGCGTTGGCACATGGCTATTCAGTAAAATGATAGTGCTCAATATCATCATTTATTTTTAGGGAGGCTTTCACTTTGGGGACAGAAAATCCTGGGTTTGAATGTTGGCTGTTTCCTCACACCCCATGATCAAGACTAAATTCCCTAATCTCCCTGAATCTCAGTTTCCTCACCTCTCAAAAAGGTGTAATTACACTACCTTGAAAGAAAATGTTAGGGCTAACATGTGATGATCTTTTTAAAACCCTCGTGAGGTTCTAGCATTGTGTCTGGCCCATTGTGCCTTGGTCTACAGAGGATGCAGAAATGATGTCTGTTGACTGTATGATGCCACCAGTCACCAAGTCCTACTAATTCCTCTGTGTCGGCCCCTGCTTTTCCTCTTCGATTGCTGCCACCCAGTTCCAGAATGCTTCGCTATCCCTGCCTCAATCCATCCCGAGCCCTTTACCCAGATTAATTTCCATAAATTAAGCCCCCCTTATTCAGAGCACTGCCGGGCTCAGAAAGGAATTAACTTTTCCCAGCAGCAATAGCAAATGTCTAAATATCATTGGTTTAGAATTCAAAGCCCTTTTTCCACTCTGTCTTTCATCCCCCAAATCCTTTCCCAGTTTTTTTTCCTAAAGGGTTTCTGTCGGCATCTGCTATTTCTCCATCTGAATATCCATTTAATTTCTGTGGCCTATCTGATTCCTCCTACCCGGTTCTGACTCCAGCAGATTCGGCCACCAGCGACAGTTCTTAGGAACTTCTGTAGGATGCTAGATTGTTCAAAGGAGTCACAGATCAATTTGCTTGTGAATGACATGTTTGCAATTATTGGCGCTACAGAGTTTGACTTGAATAGTTAGTATTCAGATGCCCTATTATATTTTTTGCATGGTCAAATTATGTTAATTTTTAGATGGCCTCTTCAAACCTATTGTACGTCCTTTTCAGACAAGAGCAAATTTTATTCTTTACATTCCCAGTCTTAAAAAAAAAAGCACACAACTTTATATTAAGTAGGTACTTCAGAAGTGCCAGGTGAGGAATTCATATATTTCTCCTTGCCCCTTAACGTTTCAGACTTGGTTCTAAGGAAGGAAGTAACTCATTGTTTTGCTTCTTTAAAAGCCATTCGGTTTAATTTTGCAGAAAGGGAGCTCTGTTAGCCTGAAGTAACTTGTTGGCCGTTGGTCATAGGCATAGCTGCTTGGAAACTGTGTGGATGTTTGCTGTAGGACAGACCTGGGTTTGAATCCTGACTGTGATGAGCTGTGTGGCCTTTAGCAAGTTGCTAAACATCTCTGAACGTCAGTTTCGGCCTATGAGACCCCGGGGTAATAAGGCCTAGGTGGCAGGGCTATGGTGAGAATTCAGTAAAATAATAAATGTGAACACGTGCCCCCATCGCAGGCACTTGGGAAAAACATTAGGACTTGCAGCCCGGGAGGAGGGGAGAAGGCTCGCATACTGGGAAGGCCACAGCTCTTGAGCCACACACGGGGAGCTGCGAAGGAATCCATGTCACCACAGGGCCTCTGGAGGACGCTCTGGGACAGAAATCGTGTTTTAATATATATGCCCAGTCCCTTCTCTAACGCTTAGCGCTATATCTATCACCGAGCCTCAAAGTTGGGCAGGTGCTCCTTTAGGGAAAGCATTTACTCACCAGGCCAAGCGCATTGCTCCCAGGCTGCTTTTGGGAGGGCTGTGGGCCTTTTACAACAGGTGTCATCAGGAGAGAGGTCTGAGGTACGTCCCACAGAGAAACGCTGTCCCTATAAACTGCTCTTCCAGAAAGGGACAGGCAGGACTGGGACCAGGGAAGAAAGGCGGGAGGCACCCCTCCGTGGCCTTCTCCTCTTAAAAATTCCCCATGACTTCATCCCGTTCCCACCTCCCTGAGAGCTAATCTGAATATCCCTGCCTGTGCTGTAATCACAGCGATTGTTTGAGCTCCTAGGGCATCTTGCCTTTGTGGAGTTTCAGAATATCCCAATGGCAGGGAGCTGCCCAATTCTTCGCATCCTCCCGAGAAACTGGAACGCACCCATCCTCCTGCTGGGAACGCCGAATGGCCTCCAAAGGCTCTGAATGGCAGGATGGGGACTCCGGGTGCAGATTTCAAGGTCCCAGTGCCCCTGTGGGTTAGGCTCCTGCCTGGGCCTGGAAGCAAGAAGGCAGAGAAGGCCTGTTCATGAACTTTGGGCACCTTGGCTCTCTTGCGCTCTGAGCCCTGCTTGGGGAGGGTCAGTACCCACACTCCCAGCCCCCTCCCCACCGCCCAGCAGGGCGCTGCTGTGTGCCCACAGGAGCCACACGCTCCGCATGGCATATGTACGCGGTGCCAGTGCACACGGCTGTGCTCCGGAGCTGCGTGGCGAGGCAGGGGCAGCTTCAACTACCCTCCGAGTGGAGCCTCCCAAATAGGAGAGGCTCCGGGTGACGCTGGGGAGAGTGGAGCCAATGCGTGCCTCGGAGGAGGGCCGCTCGGAGCCCTGCACAGCTTGGCGCTGCTGCTTCTTGCCAGTTGTGTGTTTGTGCGAGAAAAAAACACCCCGAGACGCGGCTGCCTGGCTGCGCCCCTCGCTCGCGCGCGCTCTCTCTTGCTCCCTCTCTCTTCTGCTCCTTCCCTCCCTCCCTTTGCAAACATTGGATTTAAACCTGCTCAGGATTCAGCACAGAGGAAGGCGGCAGGCAGCCGGAGCAGCAGCAGAAGCGGCAGCCAGCCCCGCAGCCGCAGCCCAGAGAGACACCGCAGCCTCAAGATGTACCACCCCGCCTGCTGGGTCGTCTTCTCCGCCACGACTGCCCTGCTCTTCATCCCAGGTACCGGGGCGATGGGGGGGGGGGCGCGGGGGGGGGGTCTGCTTGCTGTGCCGGAGACGCCGAGCTGCCGGAGCAGGAGGGGAGGGGAGGAAGGAGAGCCCACGGGGGCAGGAGGGAGTGTGAGCTGCGTGTGAGGGAGAGAGGTGCTGGCGGTGTGCACGCGCGCACACACCGGCTCACTCACACGCACGCAGCTGCTGGCAGCACGGGCTTGGCTCGCTGGTCCCCTCGATGCGAGCCGGTGAGCTGGGTTCAAGTCTGCACCGCGCTGCCCTGCGAGGCGCTGCTCTTACTGCGAAGGGGGCCGACGGGCATTAACCAGTTGTGGTCCCAGGGGTAGGAGCAGAGGGGGCTGTCAGCTCCCAATCCTGCATCCCCCTCGCCACTTCTGGGGGGACCCGCAGGCTAGCCGGGGCATCCTTCTTTCTCCACCATGGTCTCTCTGCTCCAGTCTCTACCCCTGCATCTCCCCGTGTCTATTGCCTTCTGTCTCTTCCTGTCCCTTTTCTCTCTCCCTCTCCCTCTCTTCCTTCAGAGAGTCCTCTCTCCCCTACTCTCTCACTTCAGCTCCTTTCTCTCCCCGCTCCTTCTCCTTGGCTCCCGCATTTCAGGGTTTCACACACAGTCCTTCTCTAGATCTCATCCCTTCTTTAGCCCTCCACCAAATGGGCAGATGATGCACTTGAAAGTCAACATCCTCCCAGTTTCTCCCGGTGACTCCTCAGGAGGGAATCGGGAATGGCACTGGGTGGGATTTGAAATGCTCAGTCAGAAGGAAGGCTGGACTGATTCCCCTGGCTCTCCCCCCCCCCCCCCCGCCCCCCGCCCCCCAGCACCGTCCCTACCTCAGCTAATGATTTAAATGGGAGCCTACCTATCAGAGCCCTCCCTGGTTTGGGGGCAAACACATCCGCAGTGGCCCAGGTGAGATGCTGCAATCCTCCCAGAGTAAGCTGAGTGGAAGTGTTGCAAAACCCAACCCGTTTTCATAGATTTGATAATTGCATGCCTGTCGTTGTCTCCAGCCGTCAACTGCATGCCTGCAGGCATCCTTCAAACAATGCTCCAGGGCTGGGCTAGGCTTGCCAAGGATGTGGGAAGCATGGAAGGGTCTGTGGGGTTCCCGCACTGAACCCCAGCCCAGGAAAATGTTCTTTCCCCCTGTTTCCCCTCAAAATGAGATACATAGCTTAAACCTAAAATTTCATGTAGATGACATAAGTACTAAGATTCTGAAATCTTAGATATCCTGATATGGGTAAAACACAGGATTTTTACATTTTTATATTCAAATCACTTTTTTCTTTTTCTTTTCTTTTCTTTTTTTTTATGCTTTTGGGAACATAAATCCCTAAGTATTTTGTAAACGACCGAAGTGAAATCAGACAAATGGGAGTTTATGTGGGAGAAAAAGAAAGGGAGAAACCCGTTGCATGTTTTGTGATGCTTTTTTTTAACACTGCACTTTGTCTAGCAGAGATGGGCTCTGCATAGCCATGGTGCCAGCTGTTTGTTTTAGGCCCAGAAGTTCAGAGTCCTTGTGCTGCTGCTGATCTTCCAGATTCAGGCCTGGGAGGAGTTATCAGTGGGAAGGCAGGACAGGCAACGAACACGCAGTTCCTGCTCCCGCCTGTAGAGGGAGCCAGGCAGGCGCTTTGGGGTCCACAGTGTGAGAAGACACACTTTTCTGTGTGTGCAAGTCCGTGTCTGGGAGACAGCTTCTGGGACTTCCTAGCCTCTAATATCCCTCCTACTATTGTTCTGGGCACAGGCGAGCAGAATGATGGATCTCAGGACCCCACCCCATGGGATGCTGTCTGTGTGCTTGCTCTCCCTGTAACAGGAATCAGAAAATTATACTTCCCTAGAGGCGGGGAGTGAACCCCAGCAGCCAAAGCTGCATTGCAGTGCACCCTATGGAAGCAAAGGATCTGGGAGCTGCCTCCCTGTACTCCACTGGTGGGGAGCCTGGCCTTGCTTGGAAGGAGGCAGACACAGGAAAGCTGCCTGGGCCCAGGGAATGGCCTTAGCCTGCTGGCCGGCCAGTCAGCTATCCCCAGAATAAAACATTTCCTGTGAGGAGGGAAGGCAGGCCACTGGTGCAACCTGCTCTAGGACGGCTGGTCATGCCCTCTGTGCCAGGAACCTGGCCTCGGAGGTCTGGAGCAGAGGAGGGGAAGTTGGCCTTCAGGGTCGCACCTGGAGAGAAGGGGACCTCTCTTCTTGAAGGGTTCCTGGGAGAGAGGGAACCTGGCTGCATCCAGAAGTTCTGGTCAGCTGCAAGGGCTTACTTGTGACTTCTCCGTCCTCACTTATTTGACTTCCTTTATTATGTTTTCAGATTCCCACCCCTCTTTGTATCAAAGGGTGCTTGTTCTCCCATCGCAGTTAGTACCCGCTCGTTAGCCATTTACTTTGCCTGCATCTAAAGACAGAGGCTAACGTAATCATGGAACCCTGACCTGGTGAGGCCTCAATGCCATCTTTTTCTGCAGCTTTCTGTTTCTTGGGAAAACACGTTTTCATCCCAGACTAATTTTAAGGCTAATGCTGTTGTCTCCCGGTGCCCTCCAGGAAAGACCGATGGTCACAAATTGCTTTTCTAGGCAGAGTCTCTGGGGTGGGAAAGGCAGTAACAAGTGAAGACTGTAAAGAGCCCACACCCAAGATGGGGAGAGGGTCTCCCTTGACAATTTGATTGTCACTTAAAAGCACCCTAACTTAAGCTGGGGTTGAAGACACCCCACGAGCCCTGAACACAGAAAGTGAGGGCACTTCTGTTGTCTGAGGTGGGAGGACAGATGAGACTGTGTGCTGAGAGCTTTGGGACCTCGGGCCTGGGGGCTTTGTGGGAAGATGAGTAGGTGGCAGAAACAAGCCTGGAGAAGCAGGACATGAAGGGTGATGGACATTTGCATCAGAATCACCTGGGGGAGGGACAGATTAAAACACAGACTTCTGCCCTAGCTGGTCTGGCTCAGTGAATAGAGCGTAGGCCTGTGGACCGAAGGATCCTGGGTTCGGTTCTGGTCAAGGGCACGTGCTGGGTTATAGGCTCCATCCCCAGCAGGGGGAGTGCAGGAGGCAGCTGATCAATGATTCTCTCTCATCATTGATGTTTCTATCTCTATCTCCCTCTCCCTTCCTCTCTGAAATCAATATATATATTTATTGATTTAAAATAAATAATTTAAAAATATTTTTTAAAAACCCCCAAAAACCACAGACTTCTATCCCCACTGCAGACAGATATTTTTATCAAGCATCCCAGGTCCTGGCCTACAGCCTTCAGATGGAAACCCCTCTCTGCCTGCCTTTCGTTCTTTAGCTCTGAGAAATGGGAGGGCAGGGGCATGGGATGGGATGGGGCGTTGCTACCTTTAGTGGCCAAGCACTGCCCCCCAAACAGCCAGCTCACTGCTAGGAGGAGTGAATCTCCAGCCTGGAGGGCTCCTTTTCTCTAGTGTAGCTCACTACCCCTTTCCTCAGCTCATCCCCCTGGGCCTTCTTCTGTCTTGTGACTCTAACCAGGGAGTTAACGGGGAGGCCTCCCGGCTACCTGGACTGGACCAAGCCATGTCCCGTGCCCAGGTCTGTGAGGCAGCATCCATAGCCGCAGCCGGGCCTCCCGTGTCTTGCTATGCTTGGCACTATGAGAGTCAGCAAGCCTTGACTTGGACAGACAGTTCTGAGAGGGGTAGGGTTTCTCTCCCCCAGCATGCAGCTGCTCACAGCCTCCTTCAGGCAAGTGCCCTGGACTGTGGGGTCTTGAGGCTGGATGCTTGGCTTTGGGGTGAGACATGGGGGAGGGTTCCAGGGAGTCCTTTCCCCACCCCTTCCCCCTCCCCAGCACAGTGTTGAGGAACCTGCTAAGGTTGCCCAGGTTTGTATGAGGGATCCAGCAAGCGAATCATCTGCCACTGGGAAAAGCCTAGCCCCAGAGTGACTGTAAAATACATGAACAAGGACTCAGAGTCCATTTGTGATCAAGGCCTCATCATCTCTCGGCCCATCATAGATCTGTGCCCTCCCTCTCCCAGTCTCCAAGCTGTCCTGTGGCCCTCAACCCCTTAACATGATAGACATGTGAATAAGGTCAGACCACTTCCTGGCAGCATGGACCCTGGGGCAGGAGCAGACTGCGGGGAGGAGACAGGTGTAGGCTGCCCCATAAAAATGTTTTCAGTAGCTTGGCGCTGGGCAGAGTGGCTCCAACTGAGATGCATCAGAGACCCCCACATGGCTCGAGGTTCTCTTGTAGTGCTTCAGTCCTGCCTGCCTCTGGGCTTTCTCTCATTCTTAGCGCCCTCTGCCACGTCCTGTTGCCTGGGAGATGACAGGGGATTCCTTAAACAGTTGGCACTTGCCTGGGTTTGTTGTTTAGCAGCTCTGGGCCTCTCCCACCAGCCAGCAGGAGCCATACCTCACCCTGCAGCAGAGCTTCCCTGGGCAGAGGCTCTTGCCATGAGGGGGACTTGACCTGAGCCTCTGTTGCCATCAGCAGAACTGAGACTGCCTGGGAGCTCTCTGAGGTGTGCTTGGTTAGCTTTCTGGGTCTCAGCCTACCGCTTCTTAGGATGGGTTCCAGTGATGCATTCTTCCTGTTTCCAGTAGGACAGAGTAGCCGAAGGCATAGGATAGACGATAACAAGATAAACATGTATGAGTTTTTTAACATACAAAACACACACTGAGAAGGGGAGGGGAGAGGGCATGCCTTATTGTTGGAGACAGAGGCAAAGCTGGACCATCCCAACTCATGTCTTTGTCACAGAGATGAAACTAGCTGAACACAGTCCCCACCATGTATTTATTCAATAAGACTTTATATAGATTCCGATGAAACATATACATTAGGTACGGTACTATCCTGTCTCAAGAAATATAGATCCAGTAAAACAGGAAATTATTCAGTCTTTTTCTTTTTTTGGACCCCAATGAAATATGCATGCTAGCTCGGAGCTTCTTGGACCGTGGTTTCTCTGTGTGCAAAGCGAGGGCAGCAGACATGGCCCCTTTGGTCTCCTAAAATATTGCTTTGAGGGGTCTGGGTGGGGTGCTGTGCCCATGGCCTTGTGCATCAGCCTCTGCCTGTTGGTACTTCAGGAGCCCTGCTACCTTCGGCCCGTGGGCTGTGGTTTTCCTGAGCCTGGCTCACTGGATGGGAGCCATGGACCGCTGCCACGGCCTGCAGCTGCCTGAGCTGGGGAGAAGGAGCGATGGAAAGCAAAAGCTAGCTATTCCTGTCAATGAACTCAAGTGTCAGCCCGCAGATGGCCCGTGGCCGCTGACAAGCCCGGCTGTCAGCCCCGTTGGCTATTTGCACCTCTGGATGCCGAGTGGCACCTTCCAGACATGAGGGCCGGGCAGGAAGGAGGAAGGGGACAGGCTGGCATCACCTAGGGCAGTGGTTGGCAAACCACAGCTCGCGAGCCTCATGCGGCTCTTTGGCCCCTTGAGTGTGGCTCTTCCACAGAATACCAGGTGTGGGCGCACACATACAGTGCGATTGAAACTTCGTGGCTCATGCGCAGAAGTCGGTTTTCAGAAAGGAGATAGACGAAACAAGTATACAAGACGAGTGTGGATGGGAGAGTTGGAAGGGGTCGACCTCAGCGAACGTACCTCAATCAGATTGAGGACGTTTTTAGCAAAGGCCAGCTTAGGAGTACCCTAATGAAGTTAATAACAATGTACCTACCTATATAGTTTAAGTTTAAAAATTTTGGCTCTCAAAAGGAATTTCAAGCGTTGTACTGTTGATATTTGGCTCTGTTGACTAGTGAGTTTGCCGACCACTGACCTAGAGCCATCTCTGTTTTCCTCTCCCACTCCTCCTGACCCTGCGAAAGACACCAAGCTCTGGGCCCTGCAGATGTTTGTCCCTCTGGTCCTTTTATCCTAAGAATTAGACTTTGCTTCTTAATCTCTGAGGCCTTGCTGTCTCTGCCTTTCCCTGAAGGGCGAGGAGGTGGGTCGCAGTGGGGCACAGACATAGCTCCATTTGCTATGCTTCTACACCACTCCGCTCATGGCCAGAAGGTGGTGTTTGTAGGCCCGAGCAGGATTGAAGGTAACACTGAGAGTGGAGAAGAAATAGATTCCACAGTCAGAGACCAACCTGAAGACAGATGTGCTTACTCTGGCCTTCCCGTAGGTGAGTGACTATACATACCCTTCTCTTGTCACCCTCTCCCACTCGTGTCAACACACACACACTCCTTTCAAGTCAGAGTCTAGCCCAGGGGTGGGCAAACTTTTTGACTCGAGGGCCACAATGGGTTCTTAAACTGGACCGGAGGGCTGGAACAAAAGCATGGATGGAGTGTTTGTGTGAACTAATATAAATTCAAAGTAAACATCATTACATAAAAGGGTACAGGTCTTTGTTTTTTTTAGTTTTATTCATTTCAAACGGCCGGATCCTGCCCCCGGGCTATAGTTTGCCCATGGCTGGTCTAGCTCTTCTCAAAATCACATCCACAACTTCTTAAGGAAAAGCAAGCCACTCCCCCAGGACTCCCATCCCCGCCCTTCAGAACTCCCTGCCGCAGCCTCCATCCAACCCTTGGTCTCCCCATGGGCACCCTCCCAGCAGGCTGCCCCCCACCACAGCCATGGCCATGAGTACGTGAATGCTTCCCCTAGTGACTCAGAGGCCTCGCCCTCCTGCACAGCCCCACCTCCCCTCTAGCCTCTGTGTCCCAGAGCTGGACGTTGGCCTTGTACTTCATTTACATCATCCCCCGCAGCCCAGACCCCTTGGTGCTGTGCCGAGAGGCTGGAGGCTCTGCTGTAGTCACCAGGCGAACTTAATTAATTATTTGCAAAATGCTTTGAGACACCCCTGGGCGATGTGCGGGGTAAGTGCAAAGCTTTATCACGATGCAGTCACATTTCCTTCCGTGAGCGGATACCGTGCTGAGAGATCTTGGAGGGTCGAGATGAGTCAGTGCAGGCCATTGATGAGCAGGCTGCTTGCACGTCCTGGGAAGTGACGAAGGGACCGTCAGTTGCTCGCCAAAACCCAGCCCGGAGAACTCCAGCACATTCGGCCTCTCAAGGGCCAGACTCTCTGAGATGGCCTGATGCACAGTCTTTCTTTTTAATTCTTGAACCTTGTCACCTAAGGACACGAATTTACAAATGCTGTTTGCTGAGTCTTGGGAGTTTAGTTGTTGTACTCGTCTCTTGATTTATGGTTGACCCGGGAGATTACCTTTGGGCTCATGTGCTTGCCATCCGGGAATTGTGAAATAGGCAGGGTGCAGGTCGTTTCTGTCTCAACATCTCTTCCATCCTTTGAGGTTCAGCTTAAATTGTGCTTTTCCGGGAGAACATTCTCCAGGTTCTGAAGTAGGTTAGGTCTCCATCTTTATTATGCAATGAGTGTAATAAAGTCCACAATAACAGGTTTCTCCTTCTTAACATTGTGAATATAGATATAGATATAGATATAGATATAGATATAGATATATGTATATATAGATATATATATATAGAGAGATATATATAGATATATATTTGTTAATACTCACCTGATGATACTGTTTTCATTGATATTTTTAGAGAGAGGGTAAGAGGGGGAGAGACAGAGGAAGAGAAGCATGGATGAGAGAGACACACCAATTGGTTGCCTCCTGCATGTGCCCCAACCTGGGGATTGAACCTGCAACCAAGCTATGAGCCCTTGACTGGAATCCAACCCAAGACCTTTCAGTCCATGGGCTGATGCTCTACCACTGAGAAAAACTGGCTAGGGCGAATCCGTACATTTTAAAGTAATTTGCTTTATATTTCTCTTTTCTCCCTAGACCATGGTTCAACTGTCTTGCTCTCTAGCAGAGTGACAGATATAGAACAAGTACTCAACATGTCTTTGTTGAATAAGTGAGTGTATGAATGAATGGGCAAATGAATGAATAACCAGCCAAGGTCACAAACATACCAAGTGTCTGTTCTATCATTCTCGTCCATCCCACTGAATCCTTAGAGGCATCTGGGACCCTAGGTCTCAGCCAGCCTTCCAGCTTCCCCATCTGCAGAATTAGAACAGAGAGGCGCGGGCATGTGCTTTGCTAACGGGAGATAAAAATGTGCAAAGAATGCTTATAATGATTACTCATTCCCGTGTTCCTGCTTGTCAATAAACACCAGCTCCAAGCTACCAACCAAACACACACACAGCAGCTCAGAGCTAGAGCCTCATGCTTTCGGATTTCACATCACACGTTGCGACAGACACGTCTGAGAGTGAGAGTCATTCCATAAACACAGATGTAGGCCCTGATGTGGGCTACTGGTTTCATATAAACGAAAATTACTCAGCAGATTTAATTAGGATGTCTGTTGAAGTGGCCCCAATTATTTGAAAATGTAGAGTCATCCCGTGGTGCCAACAAGGACACGCTGAACCAACACAAGGTGGAAATGTTGGGTTTGGGATAGGGACAGGCTAATAGCATTGGAGTGAGTCATGCTCCTGAAATGGGTTGATGTTCACATGGAAAAGATAAAAAGAGGCTCAGCAAATCAGAAGTAGAATTTTATCATTTCTTGTACCTAAGTCACTTTTTATAGTAGCCTATTTCGGAGTTGCTATTTCATGCCTGTGGGATTGTGAACAGCAGGGATCTTGCCTGATTCAGCTCCGAGTGCTTTAAGTAGCAAGTACATTTACTTATTTCACATGTTATTTATTGAGTGACTACTATGTGACAAGCATTATGCTAGGCACTAGAAATGCAATGACTGAACAAAAATCTTTATGGTCCTTCCTCTCTTCAAGTTTACAGTCTAGTGAGCGAGGCAGACATGCCTTAAATAAATACAGATGTGATGGGAAAGAGCATCATGGAACAGGGTAACTCCATGGTATCTTTTACCTAAGAATTAAGGTGACAGGTCAAGAAAAAAAGAGAAGCCTGTTTTTTGTTTTGTTTTTTTCAGGGGCAGTCTCATACTCTGAATGACCATTGTACCTGAGCTAGGAAACTTCTAGAAAACAATTGTTTCTTGATATGCAGAAGGAATGCTCAGAGTAAGCAGTACAATGCCAGATTTTGGATCTGTGTTAACCTGACTTGTTTGATCTACACACTGTGAGAGACACCTGCCTTTTGTTATCACTATACCATCAGAACATCTCATTTAAATGTTTTTGGTCTTGGCTCTGTACTAAACCAAGAGAAAGCACACACTGAGAATGCCATAATCTCTATATTGATGATTCGTGATTAAATGGTGACTTACAGTGTACAAAGTGCATCCATGTACATCATGATTGGCCTGTATATTAGTGAGTGAACAGGCCCAAAGAGGTCTTCTGCCTTCCCCATTTCTACCACCACCATCACCACCAATTGCCTTCATAATCTATAACATGGGCACAATCAAAATGACAAGTTCAAACCAGCTGTAGACACATTCAGAATGAAATGTAAAAGTTGAGATTCAGAATGCTGGACATGATCAAGGATGAATGCATCATATATATGATGATAGAATTGCTGAATCATGACATGGTGGGGCCAAGTACCCATGGATATTTCTATTCCCAGGAAGACAGACCTAAGAAAGCCCTTAGGTTCTCTGCATAATCCTGTTTTACCTACTTCCTATTTCAGCTGTGAAGGTCATAAGAAATGCATGATAGCGATGCCCTCTCTGAAGTGTGCCACAGTTCCAGGTTGCCAGGTCTTATTATATCCCTTGGGTTGGCCACTTCTATCTGGATATTTCTCTCATCTTCTGTGTCAACCTCTTCATTTTGATTTTCTCTCCTGCTCTGACTACCATGGGTCATGGTTATAATTAGCAGCGGAACATATACCCAAGTGCTGTGACATTGGTTTGGAGTAGAAGGCCCCTTTCAGGGAATGCCTGCATTCACTTTCCTAAGCTTGGAGCAATGTTTCTCCGGCTTCTCTTTTTTCCATGGAGTGTACTGGTAAGTGACTCATGTTTCCCCGGCATAGCTACTTTGGCCTGGACAAGAATGTGGACTCTGCATTTTGGGTTGGGATGAAAGAGATGCAGGTGGGGTAGGGAAGAGCTCCAGAATGGAGCCAAAATCAGGTGAAAAGTGCTCTTCATCCCTATGAGTGCCAAGCCTGGGCTGACACATCTGCCTCCAAGCTTGGGCTCACTACTAAGAGTAGAATTTTGGGGAGCATGTGCATATGGAAATGCTACCTTTGTGGAAAGAGGGGATACTTTGGCTCTTCTGAACACATATTAGGCAGGGGACTGACTAATTTCCTTCTTTTTGGGCTGATTAGTGAGTTCCCAGGGATTAGATTCTTTGCCCAGGCCCAAGGGGAAGGCTCACAATATGTCAGGTGACTACAAAGCCATGTGGCCTATGATGGGCTGAATCCAGGATGAGATCATAGATTCAGTGGTGTGCTTGGGTGGTACAAAGGGAGTAATCTGCATCACACACCTGTCTTGTATCCTGCCCTAGTCCAACGTGCTCAGCTTTTTAGTAGCCTCAGAGAAAGACCCAGCCTGAGTGGAGATGGTGAGCTGGCCCACAGTTCTGAAAAGGGCCCTGGAGACCAACACTCTCCCAAGCACACTGCACTGAATGCTTCCGGGGCTGTGTTTTGAGTAGCTACATCCTGTGATCTTGACTCTAAGCTGGGTCTTTGAGGTAGAGTAGAGCTTGTTTATATCTTAACTATGAGTCTTTGTCTTGTCTGAAGTGGGGTGGGACACCACTGTCATTCCCCTTTGGAATTCAAACACTCATTTTTAAAATCAGATTTTAATATTTATAAAGGTCTCCTGGCCTAGCTTTAGGTGGGCAGACTCTCAGAGAGGCCTGGCTACACCATCTGGCTTTGGTTTTGAACTGCTCAGCTCCCAACTCCCAGTGCCAGTTCCCGTTCATATGCGCCGGAAGCTGTGAGGATGTGGTCAAGTGTCATAGAAACAGTGGGCGCTTCCTGGGAAGCCAGGGCAGAGCATGAAAGTCAGGTTTGCCCAGCGGGCACATCTGCTCGTAGATTAGAGGAGCAGAGAAACCAGAGACATGGCCCCAAGGTTAGCCTTCCAGAAGCACCATTGAAATCTATGCTCCTGGGAGGCCACAGGGAGGTGTTTTGTTTTGAGTATCAAAATAAGATTTTATGCTGTGGTTGAAGAGCAGATGTAATGGAAGAGAGATCAGGTGGATAGGAGAGAAATCAATTACATTATAGTCTCCGCTCCTTCCTTGTAAATGCATCTTACATTCTCTGTTCCCCTTCATTTTCTATCTTAATGGCTACATTTTTTTCTGCTGCTTTTTGATGGTGACATCTGGGAAGAGAGTGGTTGTGATAGATTTTTCACTAAAGACAAAGCTCTCCAGTTGAGCTTGTCCTTCTGCGATGGCTCCAGATGTTGGCTGTAGGCCTTGGTTCTCCATCAGCAGATCTCTCACTGAGGCCTTCAATTGGACTTTACTTTTCTCAATGAAATAGACCTAGAAGAAGTATTTGAAGTAGGCTCTCCAAAACTCCTTGAGGCTCCCTCCTTTGCGTGGTACCGAGCAGGTGCTGGTGCACAGCTAAGTCAGTGTGAGCCATAGGACAAGGGTTAAAGCTGGAAGGAAGTTAAGAAGAAAGTGGAGCTGGGAATGACTGAGTAGCCAAAGACAAGGAAGGTTAAAGGCAAAGCACCAGGCACCAGGTAAGAGGCACAGAGACCGAAACAGAAGATGAGGCAGCCACCAGTGAGTAGAGCTGATAATGCAACAGAGAGAAGGAAGTCTGAGCCAGGGGCATGTTTTTGCCTTGGAGCCCAGGGTTGAGGGGGTGTATAGAGGCTTTCAAGGATTATCTTCCACTGGGGCCAAAACCTCTGTGTGCAGACCCTTGCCCAAGCCACCAGAGAGCAAGGCATGCGACTCAGAAACATCAAAAATCCGAAGGAGAAGCCCAGGGCATCCTGGTATGTCCCAGTATAGCAAGGGCCTGACCTCCAACCTACTTAGTTTACCACCCACCCAAACCACATAGCGCTACCCCTCTTCCTGGTTAACCATCTTTGCTAGTAAGTTAACCACGCCTGCTCTTCACGAACAATTTTTGCTTTTGTTCAGAGCCCTGCAGGTTTGTTTGTAGTTAAGTGGGTGGGAGTCTATCCTCCCTCCCTTGAAAAAGTCATCATTTTTTGCCTTTGAAGGTTGTCAAAAATGGCACGGGACTCCACTTTGGAGTGCTAAAGGAAAGTATTGCTTCTGGACCCTGTGGTCTTCCAGTTCTAGAAAGTCAGAAACGGAAGGGGACTTAAGAAATTTTTAATCTTCCTTGCCAGTTCAGTAGATGGTGCTCAGCCTGATAGACATCCTTGATTGTCCCTTCCCTGCAGACACCCTTGGCCACAGATGCCCCTTTAAGAGCTACGGTAGTAACTCATTTACTCAGTTTGACTAGGAAAACCATCCAATTCCAACCTCCCTTCTTCACAATTCTTTCCTCATCCCTGGGATGCTTCCCCTAGTTAGTTCTCTCTCTATTGCTCTTTGGGTCCTTACACTGATGGCCTTGCTCAGGAGTTTGCCCACCTTTAACTTGTCTTCCTCCCCCAAAGATGATGCCTCTCAGATCATTTCCTGCAGCTGCCTATGGTTTTCTGTTTGCGTTGCTCAGATTCCCACAGCTTCTGGGCAACACTTCCTAACCCCAGGTTACCCTTTATCAACCAGAGTAGTTCCATTTTCACTTGTTTCATACCATTCTTTTTCACTCTTAAAAATACTTAAGACCCGCTCCAGTACCAGCGGTCTGCAAACTTTTTATATTAAAGCATGTACAAATGATGTATTTATTTATGTGGAAATGATGTGTCACTATAGATATATGATGACACAAAGTTGAAAATGTAAATCCATAAAAATAGGAACTTTAATATTTCTCTTGTTCACATCATTACATTAGAGCATCCCTGAGGGCAAACGCCACTGTGCAGACGACTGCACTAAGTCACACCATGTCCTTGGGACCAGAGTCACGACAGGAAAGTCAAAGCCGCCCTGGCAGAATTCTCCCGATGCCTCCGCTTGGGCTGCTTCCTTCTGGGACTCAGCAGGGGAAGGTGTCCTTGGCCACAGGTCACTCTGGATAGCGGGACAATGCAGTTGCTATGGCAGGCCCTGTCTAGAGGCAGCTGTAATGTCCTTCAACAATATGTATATATTTTTGTGGTAAACATGGGTAACATGTCAGTGGATACAGACCAGCCTCAAGAATATTCTCCTGTTTATTAAAAAAAAATGTAGAGAAATAAATGCCAAGCAGTCTTTGGAAGAAGAAAACGCTAAAGACAGGGACTATCCATTCCAACTGCTTATGATTCCTCATCTCCTGAATTCTCACCCTCTGTCCCGGCTCTTCTCCAGGGACTTCCTGCCATAGAGACACTGAGGCCCTAGCTCTCCTCACTGAGGGAAAATCCAGGTGAGGTAGGGTTAGAATTTTTCAAAAGAGATTGTATTAGGCCATGCTAATGGAGATACACAGAGAAGTTTTTTGTTTTTTAATGGAATGGATACATTTTTCTGAGCATAGTTTTCATTGGGGGGGTGACTCAAGTCTCGTCCCAGCATTGGTCCCATGGAAATGTGTCTGTCAGATCTGCAGGGCTGCAGGGAATGCAGTTGGCCAAGCGCCCTGGCCTGTTTTCTGAAGCCCATTGCTGGGTTGTCTTTGAGGCCATGTTTCACACAGGCTGCTCTCAGCCAGTGACTGCGTAGGGAAGAGGTACTAGGTCAGATTTGTTCTTGGAGACAAGGTCTCTGATGAACAACTTTGACTTGGGGCTCCTGCAGGGCCTTGATAAACTCTCCTTTGAACTGTGTTAGGTTATTTGCCTCCAGCAACCCTTCCTGCCTGCTCCCCTCTCACTCTTATGAGGGATCAGACTGGCATAGCTCTGGCCTGGCTTTCCTAGACTTTTCCAGTTCTTCCCCAATGTTCTCTCACAAATGTTTCCCCGAATACATGTCTTGCATAGTTAGTCCTATCTTGATGTCTGGTTCTTAGAGGATCCAGAATAACTCTGGTGTGCTGGGCTAATAGTAGGCATGGGAGTCAATGTTTGACTCAACATTTTAACCCTTTCGAGTTTGATGTTATACTACCCAATCTGCCCCGTGGAGCTAGGCCTTTGGGCGGCACTGTGAGATCCGTGCAATGTTGAAAACCAGAAGAAACTTGATGATGTGGACTGTTTTAGGCAGAATCCAGGACCCCTGGACCTTGGAGGCCCTACTTTGACCCCTGAGTAAATTAAACATTTTTCAGACATGTCTTCCCAATTTCTCACCTGGGCGTCTGGGTTTTTTGGGCTGATCATCCAGGCGTTTCCTTTCTCCCTTGACATGGCCTCCAAGGAAGTCCACCCACACCTTACATTTATCTCTCATTTCCCTGGTTTGTTATCTGGAACATATTCACTGTGTAGCTCATGAAGCTGATTCTACCTTTCTGTGATCGTCACTTTTTAATTGTTATGATTTTGTATTATTTTCTTGCACTCGATTTTTCTAATATCCCCATGGCTGGGTTGTCTTAATGTTGGTACTATTGACAGTTTAGACAGGATACTTCTTTTGTCGTGGGGCTGTCCAGTGCACTGTGGGATCTTTAGCAGCATTCCTGGCCTCCACCCATCAGATGCCCATAGCACCCCTTGAGTTGTCACAACCAAAAATGACTCTGGCCCAGCCAGTGTGGTCCAGTGGTTGAGCGTTGACCTATGAACTGGGAGGTCACGGTTCGATTCCAGGTTGGGGCACATGCCCGGCTTGATCCCCAGCAGGAGACAGCCAATCAGTGATTCTCTTGCATCTTTGATGTTTCTTTCTCTCTCTCTCTCTCTCTCTCTCTCTCTCTCTCTCTCTCTCTCTCTCTCTCTGAAATCAATAAAACAAAATATTTTTTAAAAAATGACTGGACATAGACAAATGTCCAGGGGTGGGGGGGGGGGGCAGATTACTCCAAGTTGAAGTTGTCAGTCACTATTCTATGGTTTTAAATGGTCAGTATGGTATCCTAGCCACACCTCCAAATTCTGTCAGTTGTCCTTCTCCCAGCTAATGAGAGATGGCCCCCTCTTTGTATTTCATAGGCCTGTATTTCTGATCTGTTCTGGTTTCAAATCCACAAGAAGCTTCTAGTTCTCAGCTTATTTGTTTCACTGAAGATTTGGTTCATCCAGAACCTGAGAATCAGGTCATCACATTCCTCTTTGCCAGGTGTTCTCTGATGAGTACTTTATAGGAATGGCTAACAAGAGGAACATATTCAGTAATAATACTGTTAGGTATAAAATAGTGAGGAATGCTATGTCTTGAATAAAACAGATATAAAAACTCATAAGCCATAAGTAAATTATTAATTTAGCTGGACTGACTCTCTTATCAAGCATGCAATTGTTATTATCCAAACTGTTCAGCAATTTTTCTTTAGGGAAGACTTAGATTTTAGTCTGTTAGCTTATGGGTAGTTAGGAGTGAGAGTAATATCCCAGGTCAGATTCCTATAGACAAATACCTAAACTAATACCTAATTCAATTTCTAAAAATGGTGGGTTGTGAATAATAATATAGAGCTACTTACAACTATGGCAGCAGAGTTTTGAGATGCATTAAAAGCACTGAGTTAATATGAAAAGAAATGAGTCTCCCACAATCAAGAAATGAAAATGATCCTAAATATTAGAAAGGACTCCCAATGAAGTTCTTGGGTTCCTTCTTAACGGAAAGGAGGGTTCTTTGGAAGAACCTTCAAGGTGTCCTGTATCTACCCACAGTAATTTGGTAACAGGAACTACCAAGAGCTCCGGATGAGGAGAAATGAAGCAGACGCAAGCACTGTAAGCTAGAGCAGAGCTGGCAAAACCATCATAGGAATGTTTGGTCCTCTCTTTTCACTTCCTTTTGGGAATTAACCTGCAGGCCAAAACAACAAGCTCATATTCAAGAGGTCAATGTCTTAGGGCTCCACAGCCCAATGCATCCCTTGGAAGTAACCATTACAGAAGGGGTACCTGACAATGACCTACCTCCCCTGTATCGGTTTCTCATTTGCATGTATGCGGCTATGACCCCTGTTGCCAACATTGATGATACTGGAGCTCGATGGCCTTGCAGGTGACAGATGAGGTGATCCATGGCCACAGTTCTGGGATGTCTTTCTTATAGTCCTGACCAGTTCTGGAGGCAACCCCTTTATCTTGCAGAATGTGTTCTCTGAATCTCTGATTACTGCAGAATCCCTCACAGCCCTGAAAGGGGCTTGCTGTGTAAGAGGGATTGAGTCTTTGGGATTCTGACTCATATGTATATTTTTTTGCTAGAGTCCCCTGACCCTGTTGGCCTAATTTCTCTGCTTCTGTGTTGTTGACTACAATGATTTTAGAAGCGAAACTGTTCATTTCTGTGATCTAGCTCACTGATTAGGATCTTTTCACGAACCATTATAAATGCCAGATTCAGTTTAGGTAAAAGCTATTTCATTGTGAAACTCCACGTGCAATGATGAACTTTACAAGGTTCTCGGTGCAAGAGGCATCCGTTGAGCACTTGCTCTCCGCCAGTCACCCGTGGCTCAGGAAAGTAAGATGACTCAGCCAAGGTCACTGTCCTTGAGTGCCTCACGCAGGAGGAGTGGGTCCTGGAAACACACAAGCACATGACTGTGATATCTCTGCAAGCTGTGTATGGATGGTCTTATGCGACCATAAAAGAGTAAGAAACTAGCTCTCCAGGTTTAATCACGGAGGCTTCCCAGAGGAGAGAACAGCTGAGCTGGGTGTTTTGAGGGGTAGGAGATCATCTCTGGAGAAGTCAAACTGGAATTGCATTAACCATGTGCGTTGATAATTGGGGATTGGATGAGATCTAGGAGCTGGAGGTAAAGTGGTGAAAGAGAAGTGGGGGAGTGATATAAAACACTTTGGGTGATCCTTTCAGGTGCCTTCCCGGTCTGATGTTTTGTAATTCTAATGAGCACTCGGAAAATGAGGATTGTTTGCAGCCAGCCCACTGCCTTGAAGCCTGGTGGTTGACCCATTTTAGCATTTTTGTCGTCCTGCTCCGTGGGAGTAAGATGCGGGCATTTTTCACCTCTGAAGATGTGTCTTCCCAGCTGGATGTCAGGCCTTTTGCGAGGTCACTTTTACCAAGCCTTCTCCCAGTCCATGTTGCAGCAAAGAATTCTTTGCTGCATACTCTATGGGCCCAGTACAATCTGTATTGCAGCAAAGAGTTGACTGGGCCCATAGAGTGGGCTAGCATGGCAGTAGGAAAATGTCTTCTTTGTCTTGATTTCCACCCCCTGCAGCAAAAAGGAAAGTGGGCACAATTTTTAAATTAGCAGGTTAAAAAGGGAAGTAGAGAAGGATTCATAGTGCAGGGACCAAAAAAAAAAAAATCAGAGAAGTCAGATGCCTGTGGGGTTTGAAGGGAAGGAGGTGGGCTAATGGGGGCACTGTGGACACTACGCATTCGAATGAGAAACTTGACCCAGTCCAGAAGAAGGCAGACACTCCCAGAGCCCTCCAGAGACGTCATCTTTGGAGGGGGCAAGTACATTCACTTGCCCCCTGCCGCACACGAAGCACAGGGGCAGTAGCATTTGCACACACTTACTCAGCAGTAACTCTCCTGTGTTGGTAGTCCAGGATAAAGTTTTTCTGCTTATGTCTTATGTGGTTAGGACAAGCCCATTTGTTCTCTTGCACCAACTGTTGTCCCTGATTTCATCAGAGATGGCTAGCCCTACGTCATGTGCCTTCTGCTTTCTTCCCACACTGTTTTACCAGGATCTTTATCGGACTTCATCTGAATTAAAAAAAATATGATGCTAACCCTCTATGTATTTCCTGAAGGATCCTGATGAAGAGCAGATAGAGGAACAGACAGGCAAAGATAGAAAGACCATCTCCTGTCAGAGATTGTGCGGGAAGCTTTGGAGATTAGTGCGCTCGTGTCAGCAAAGCCCTCCAAAGCCCTCTTTCTCATTACTACTGAGCATTTTGGAGGTTCTTCCTGTGTGCCACGGTATCTACTGACATTGGGGAATTAACCCTCACAGCTCTAGTGGAATTCTTTGCTTTACTCTTTAAAACTCAGATAAAGTAACTCAAGAATTTATATAGAACTTAGAGTTGAGACGTGGTTTTTAGTTCCTCTAAAAGGGACAGAAATTGGACAAGACATTTTTCTTAATTTAGGTTTCACATGTAAGTGTGATCACATGGTATTTGTCTTTTTCTGTAGGTCCATCCATGTTGTTGCAAATGACAAGCTTTTATTCATTTTTATTGCTGAATAATATTCCATTGTATATATGTACACCACATCTTCTTTACCCATTCATCTACTGATGGAGGTCTAGGTTGCTTCCATATCTTAGCTATTACTAGTAATTCTGCAATAAACATGGGGATGCACATATCTTTGCAAATTAGAGTTTTGTTTTCTTTGGTTTAAACATCCAGAAGTGGGATTGCTGGATCTTAGGCAGCTCTACTTTTAATATTTTGACGAATCTTTACACAGTTTTCCACAGTGTCTGCACCAATTTGCAATTTCACCAACAGTGCACCAATGGGTCCCTTTTCTTTTTTCTTATTTTTAAATATATTTTTATTGATTTTTTTACAGAGAGGAAGGGAGAGGGATAGAGAGTTAGAAACATCGATGAGACAGAAACATCGACCAGCTGCCTCCTGCACACCTTCCACTGGGGATGTGCCCGCAACCAAGGCACATGCCCTTGACCGGAATCGAACCTGGGACCCTTCAGTCCGCAGGCCGGCGCTCCATCCACTGAGCCAAACCGGTTTTGGCAGGGTCCCTTTTCTTCACAGCCTCACCAGCGCTTGTTATCTGTTAACTTATTGGTGATAGCCATTCTGACAGGTATGAGATGGTATCACACTGTGGATTTAATTTGCATTTCCCTGATGATTAGTGAGGTTGAGCATCTTTTCATATGTCTGTTGGCCATCTGTATGTCCCCTTGAGAGAAATGTCTATTTAGGTCCTCTGCCCAATTTTTAAAAAAATATATTTTACTGATTTTTTTACAGAGAGGAAGGGAGAGGGATAGAGAGCCAGAAACATCAATGAGAGAGACACATTGATCAGCTGCCTCCTGCACACTCCCCACTGGGGACGTGCCCTCAACCAAGGTACATGCCCTTGACCGGAATCGAACCTGGGACCCTTGAGTCCGCAGGCCAACGTTCTATCCACTGAGCCAAACCAGTTAGGGCCTCTGCCCAATTTTTAAGTGGATTGTTCGCGGGTTGTTTGTGTGTGTGTGTGTTAAGTTGTATTAGTTTCTTACATATTTTGTTTATTAACCCCTTATTGGATATATCATTTGCAAATATTTTTCACATTCAGTAGGTTGTCTTTTCCTATGTTGAGTGCCTAGCTATTTATGATTGTTGTGTCCTCTTCTTTGATTGACCCTTTAGAATTATACAATTCTTTGTCCTTTTTAAAAATGTTTTGTTTCAAAGTTTATAAGTATTGCTACTCCGGCTTTCTTTTAATTTATATTTTCATGGACTATTTTTTCCAATACTTCACTTTCAGTCCGTATGTGTCTTTCAATTTGAAGTCTCTTATACCAAGCATATCCATGGGTCATGTCTTTTAATCCATTCAGCTACCCTATGTCTTTTTATTGGAGCATTTAATCCATTGACATTTAAAGTAATTATTGATAGGTATGGATTTACTGCCATTTTGTTCATTGTTTTCAGGTTGTTTTTTATAGTTATCCTCTGTTCCTTTCTTCTTCTCTTGATCTTTGCCCTTGTGGTTTGCTGGTTTTCCTTGAGTGTTTTGTTTATGTTCCCTTGTCTTTGCTCTTTGTTTATATTTCGTAGGTTTTTTGGTTTGTGGTTATTATGAGGTTTATATATATCATGCTTTATCTACAGAAGGCTATTTTAATCTGATAGGCATTTAAATTTGAATATATTCTATAACGACGACATTTTTTTACTCTACTCTCTAAGTGGAAGGGAACCTAAATGATGGTGCTTGCTGGCTCCTCTGGCCCAGAGGACGCCCTTTGCTTCCCAGCCTTCTCTACTGGGTCACTTTCTCCTCTTTTCTGTCAGAACCTGTTCATTCAGTGTCCGGTTGCCTCTCGGGACTAACTGCTACCTGTATACACATATATTTGATTTTGCTCATGGGAGGAGCAGGTTCAGTGTCTTCCTATGCTGCCCTCATCTTGAACCTCCAACAGACCAATTCTTTTTTTAAAGGTGTGTTTATTTTTTAAAAATTATATATATATATATATATATATATATATATATATATATATATATATATTGATTTCAAAGAGGAAGGGAGAGTGAAACAGAGATAGAAGCATCCATGATGAGAGAGAACCATTGATCAGCTGCCTCCTGCACAACCTCCACTGGGGATGGAGCCCACAATCCGGGCATGTACTCTTGACCGGAATCGAACCTGGGACCTTTCAGTCTGCAGGCCAACGCTCTATCCACTGAGCCAAACCGGCTAGGGCCAGACCATTTCTTTAATCCTTCCCACCTAGAAGTGAAACTTTCAATGGATACATGAAAAAGTTGATGTGACCTTCCCATTCTCCTAGAGAAGGAACCCAGGGGTTTGGTGAGGTCAGATGCCATCTCTAAGGTCACAGGGCAGTGACCTGCAGCATTCTTAGTGCCAAAGCTCCCTCACGGCCACCAGGGGCCTGTCGCTCAGTGGCTGTGCTGTTACACTCATCTTTCTTGTCTCCTCTGGGAACGGGGGGTTGGGGAGGGAGGGTGTCTCAACCTTTCTCAGTCTGTCACATGTAAGGTCCCTGCTGGCCATTTTTGCTTCTGTATTGTAATGGTTTGGACTAATTTCCACTTTATTTTTGTATTTATTTTAACACAATCACTTATAATGAGGCTAATGACATTTTGTCTCCATGGTGGTGCATTTTAATTTGGTCTCGGAAATGTCAAAGCGATCAGGCAATTTGGTATCTCGGAAACACAAAACGTGGCAGGGACAATAGATTTCTCTCTCCATCATTTCATCGCCCTTGTTATCTGCTAGCGCCTGGGGCCGCCCTGTCCCGTTTGGCTGCTTCTCAATGCTGGCGTGGATGGAGATCAGCAGTAAAACATTGCCAAGACAAAAGGCGAGGGCTCCAGCAGGCACACTCTTTCCAGCAAGTGCAGTCAACACAATTCATCAGATCTCAGTAGTCGAGCTAAGTTTGTTATGGTAGAAGCAGAACATTCTTCTCCTGGTGGCATTTTTGTATCAATCCTTGTCCTTCCATGTATCCCAGTGTTTTCCCCTGAGCCTGCCTCGGCCATCATGCTCAGCTTTCCAATTCTTTCCTTCAAGAGACATCAGCAAATGTGTTCTGAGAAGTAAATATTTTAGGCTTGGCTGGCCTCATAGGTTCTCCAACTCATATTCTATTTTTGTCCAACTCTTTAAGAATGCAGATAACCATTCTTTCCAAACCATATGAATGGCCAGACAATCATGGATTTGGGGGTGTTTAGTGAAAGTGTGTAGATGTGTTTGGATTGAAGCGTTTGATCTAGATTCTTTTCATCCTAGAAGTTATTAACGTATCTCTTGTGTATAAAAGAACCCCAAAATAGTTGGCTTTGACAGGGCTAGTTGGTAGGTAAATTCGCCAATGGCGTAAATATGTAGCCAGTCTCCATAGAGACTGCTGATGTTCGCTTTATTTTAAATGTGTCATTTGGGGCTTGATGGTTTTTCTTCAGGAAGCCTGTATTGCTCCATGTTTGTTCGAAAAACCAAGGCCGTGTTAGGTCTGAATGTGGAACCCTCTCACTCCTGTTTGCCTGTCTTCCTTATCTCCTTTCTGCCCAGCCCTTCCACACGGGCAGCCTCCTCTCCACCCTGCTTTGTCCTTCGAAGGAAGGAGATGGATTGTCTCTGCAGATGGGGCCAGCGCTGCTTTTTCAGCCCTGAGAGCAACCGCATTTGTCTTCTCTTCAGCGCCAAGCCCTGTTTCTTAGAAGCTCATCTTGGAGACAGAAATCCGAACAGTGAAAAGGGGAGTGTGTGTGAAATCTTCAGGTCAACTCAGGGAAAGAGCCTGTGTCCCAGAAATGGCTTCGTGCGGGCTTCTACTTGGAAGCCACTTCGTCAATTTCTTTGCCAGCTTTTCCATGTAGTCAGGATACTTTATCTCTATCAAGCAGCAATAAGTGGACAGTGCAATATATTTCACTTTTAATAAGGTGTTGCCAGTTGCACACATTCTGTAGAGCAATTAGTGTCAAATGCTGCTAAGCAATGGAGGGCCCGCGTCTGAGTGTTAGCAGACGGAAGGATTTACAGTGGGGTTTGGAGGCACCGTGGCCGCAAGGTGGAGGAGGGTGGGGGAGGAGATTTTGAGCTGCTGAGTTCAAGTCCACTGAACTCGTCTGTTTCTGAAGCTTCTCAAAGGCAGACCTTGGCATGGTATCACGGTGCCCATTCCTGGGGTTGGGAGACAGACGTGGTCCTCACGGAGCTCTAAACACGGGGTTAGGGATCCCATAGATCCGAGTTTCAAACTCAACTCTGCCATGTGAACATGACTCCTAGGCGAACACACTTCTCTGAAAGTCATTTCCCAGCTGGAAGAACTAGATGAGAACATCGACAGCGAGTTTGGAATTCGGAGCCCTCCAATCAAGTTGCCTTCTTGCCCATCCATGCTAATAAGGATGGTAGCCTTGTCAGAAGTCAAGTTCAGGTCAATTATCCAACTTGTCCCAGCCTTCCGGAATTGTTCTGACTTTCAGTCTGAAAGGCCTGTGCTGTGGGAAGCCCCAGTCCCAGGCGGATCGGATGTCTGGTCACCCTGAGTCCAGCTGGGAAGTGATTTCCTCTCACCGATGATGGGCTCAAGTGCTGCTGCGGCATGCAAACCTGGGTTCTGGCCGTGTGTTTCACAGCTGTGAGCGAAGGTGAAGGATGAAGAGGGGGCGCAATTCGAGAATGAGTTATTCACAGTGACTTTTTGGCATTTCTTAAGGTTCTAGGAGCCTCATATACAGTCTGTAAATATATATAGTGTGACATTTATGCATTCAGTTCTCTGTTATATGTTTTGAAACTTTATTTGCTATTTTTTCATATCACTTCATATTATTATTTTTTAACAATTTCTTAGTGATGTCTTCCTCAGGACTTCAACAGTCCTTTCATTCTTTTATTTTTCTCTTTCATGGATGCCATGTTCTTTGGAAGCTTGTTTAGACCAAGTTAATGACCTTTCAGGCTTCCTCCATGTGACTAGGAGTTCACTTTTTGAATAAGAATTCTGTGTCATGGGTTGGGACGGGGGCGGGGGGGGGGCAGTCAGGATTTTAGAGATGCTTAGGGTAGGGCGTGGACAGAAAAGGTTGGGAACCACTGGTCTAGTGGGGCTTGGCCCGGCGCTACTTCCAGCACCCTGTGCACCGGGGCCCTCGCCGGGATCCGTGTGTTCATTCTGAGCGACCCTGGCTGTGTGCCCATCCTCAGCAGGCCTCCTAATTGCCTGCGAGCTGCCTCCCTCCGTGTTCAGACTCCTCCTCTGTTCTTCCAGCCTCCTTCTCAGTTCACTTAAGTCCCCATCGCTGAGTTTGTTCTCAAAATTCGAAGGTTTCTATTTTCACACCTCGGTAATTGGTGCTATCCATTGAAAGTAACTCTGGAACTCCAGCCTGCTGGGGTCAGGGAGAGCTGAATTGAATTAAAGGCAGTAGAAATCGGCTGGAAGCAGGAGGAGGACTTGAGCGGTGTCATTTCTCTCTTCCAGGTGGCCATCAGCTCTGAGCAGGATCCGCCTCGGGAGCTGGCTGGTGGGGAGCTGGCTGGTGGGCACCTGGCTCTGTGCCCCTCCTTTGATGGGCGCCTGGCAGGGGAGATGGCAGAGGGTATGAGACTCCCTGCCTGACCTTCCCCTCAGCTCAGGGAATGACACTGGGGACCCAGGAAATACATGCCAGGAAAAAGCATTCTGTCAGTGAAATGACATTGGAGCGATTAAATATGCAAAACACCCCCCTGTTTTAATAACATAATGGCTGGGAGAGAAGCTGACAGAAGCCAGGAGTCTCTTGGTGACAGCAGTTAATCCATCCAGAGTTCACACCAGGGTGGCAGCCACAGTCCCCCTGGCCCGGGTCAGGTCGCAGTGAGGTGGGCACGCCCCCTGGTCCATGCTCACAGACGCTGTCTTCTGGGGCTGAGATGAGGAGAAACAGTGCTTTTGCTGTCTCTCCTTGAACATTAAGGGCTGAATGAATTCTTAGATTTAAAAAATTATTATTTTTTGCTGGCACTGTTGATGGTTTATTTTTGATCTCCTGGTAGATTTTTCAGTCGGTAGGGAAAAACCTACTTCCAGGCAGCAGGTGTATGGCCCTTCCTCTAGCCTGTAAGTCGTGTATTCTCACCCAGATCCATCAGCACATCTGCCCCGAGGATAGGGATGAACTTAGCGTGTGATTCACAAAGAATCTCAGGATCTCAATGAAACGAGCGGGATTCCCTTGCGCTGAGGAAAGTTCAAAATAATGAACTTGCCGTTGGACAGAGGGTCTGCCATCCCAGTTCTGTACATAGGAAAGGGAGGGAGAGGGTCATTTAAATACACACACACACATATATATTTTTTCTGATTAGAAATGTATCACATGTTAATGGCAGAACATCTGGATAGCAGAAGGAAAAATGAAAACTATTTTTATTTAATGTTTGGAATGCTGATAGAGCTTGTAGGGAAGGCAACTCCCTCGATGCTGCCCCCTGGCTGCCCCTGGACACGGTGGTGGCGGTCCCAGAGATCTCTCTCTCCACCCTCCCTTAAGGTGTATTTAGTTCCAAAAGGTTGGTGTCTGGAGGAAACAGGTTGCTCTTCAATGTGTCCTCAGTGGAGATGGCATTTGTGACTGTCCTTCCTTTAGTGACTGTGGCAGTAAACAGGGTGGTCAGGTGTCTGAAATCAAATGCTGGTCCTCTCACTTCCTGGCTTGGGATTTATAGACATGGACGAGTAACAGAATCTCCCCGTGCCTCAGTTTCCTCGCCCGTCAATGGCAAGGAATTCCTGTGAAAGGAATATGTCATCCCCTCTTCGACAAGTCAGGCTCCACCACTCCATCCATGGCTGCCATTCTTACATCTACAATGACCACGAGGTCATGCCTCCATCCTGCCTTTTCGTATAGGCTTCATTTCTAACACTTACCTCCTTCTGGGATTTCTCCTTTGGATCCTTGCTAGTTGCTTTTCATATCCTTCATGTCAAGTAGAATATAAAATTAGTCACGTGAGTCTATTGGATTCCTATTTCCATAGGGCTGGAACCCATAATCCTAGGCCCATCTGGTGTCTGAGATTTGCTTTTGCTTAACCTGGTCTTCGAACAACTGTTAAGCTTTAGTCGGGTTTGTGTAAGTGGGTAGGGAGAAGGACTCACTGTGTTGCAAAGTGAGGTCGTGTTAGGTCTGGGGAGGCCCAGCTTGTGCAAGGAACCTGGAAGGGGGCCTGTGTGATTGGTGAAGTTGTTCTTGGTGTTTCTCTGGTTCTGACTGTCACTCTTCCTTGGTTCACTTCCTTGGTCTCTCGATGCTTTTCACCGCCGAGATCTCTGCCTCCTTCTCTGTCCCTGTTTCCTGTCCTTCCTCGCGTGGCTCCAGCATTATCTCTGCTCAGCACAGGAAAAGCTGGGGTTTCCCCTCGCCGGCTCTGAGATTCAGTAGAGGATGCAGGGTAGTCGTGTGAGTTGCTCTGAGGAGAGACCTAAGTCCTCCCTTTGATTCTGAACTGGACGCCCTTGAGCTCCCAGGCCCCCGCAGAGGTTTCTGGAAGGTGGGAGAGCAGCAGAGCTGAGTGGCTGCCGGCTGCCAGTCCTGCAGCCCCCTCACCTCTCCCGTTGACAGTGCAGAGCTGCTGCCCGACCCTGGCCCTGCACAGCCCGGCCTGAAACTTATACAAGTACAAGCTGATGTTCTCTTTTAAACTGACAAAAGCAGAGGACGAAGCCTGGGAAGGCCTCTGACCCCAGAGCCCTGGTCCATGACAATTACAGGCGGAGTGCAGTGCGCTGTCTCTTGATGCACTTCTAGTGGGGAGATGCTGGTTAATTTCTCAAGACTCAAAGGTGACCCAGGTTTAATAAAGAGGATTAATGGATTTGAGCTAAAGGTCCTGGCTGTTTCAAGCAGATAGCCTCTTCTGGCTAAGACAGTTTGCAGGCTCTAGTTCAGTTCCTTTTCCTTTGGGGAAATAGCTCACGCTGCCTATTTAAAGGGATCGATCGTCCTTTCCCTTCCTTCTTCATGCCAACTGGACTAGGGTGGCCATATGTCCGTCATCCAAACTCAAATCCAAGTACATAAGGATACCTTCTATTGACAAGAACAGAAGCAACAACAGCAAAGGCACATTTTCATTCCTCTGGCGGGAGCTACCACTTTTTCAACAGCATTTTGGCAACAAGAATTAGAACTCTTAACAATATTATGTAGACTCTTCCTCATAGCAATTCTGTTTTCATGATATTTATCTTATGGAATAATCAAGGGTATCTGCAAAGATGTCTACCTAGAGATATTTATTTTAAAATAAAAAAGGATGGGAACAAAGAGATGTCCGATAGAGACTTAGTTCAATAAAATATTGTATTTTATTTAGGCAGTGCAGTCATGGTCACTAAGGAAAGATGTTATAGGAGCATTTTCACTGATTTGAAATAGGTGCATGAACTCTAAAATGCCACGTGTAAACCCATTTTTGTAAAGAAAAGCATAATACATGGCACACAGGTGAGGGATGCACACCCACGTGACTGAATGAAGGAATTCAGAACCTTTTTATTTGGTATTTGATGGTATCTGTCCTCATTTTCTAAATATTTCCACCGCTGTGTCACTGTGAGACGATGGAGGCAAGAGGTGTGAGTCTCCCCCTGCAGGCTGCTCGCTGTGCTTCTAACTTTCCTCTCCCAGAAAAGCATAGAACCCAGGCTCTGGGCGGGTGGGAGGGGGCCCTCTGGGTGGCAAAGCCGTGAGCTGCTCAAAGTCACACTTGTCATTACTGGTCCCGGGTGGTACGTCGGAGAGTGTCTGGGAGAGAAGAGCCCTTGGCCTGAGATGTGGATGCAGGGTCACCTTCACACAGAGCATCTCCAGTGGGTGAGTGTGCCTGTCCTGTGGCTGTGCCTGGTTGCTTCCTATGGTGCATGCTCATGTACTGTTACTGCCTGCCCCGGGGGTAATGCCTCTGATCCCCGAGGAGTCTGTTCTGGGTCCGAGAGGCCCTTTTGCCATCTGATAGTCCTCACCGTTAGGCCATGTCCCTCGATTTCCATCAGTCACTGAGCACTGATTCATTTTCCCCTTAATATTTATTCAAAATTTTTAGTGGGCCCTGAATTTAGACTCTTTGTTGACAGTAATTGCCTGTTGAGCGTTTCTCTCTCCCTGGTATTAACATCAGGATTGCTTTTTATTTTCCCCTTTCAGAGTTTGGCATCATTGTTTCCAACTTAATTTCCCTGCAACCCTGGGGTGCGTTTTCGTCTCTAATGACTTATCTCTCTATCCATATGGCCGTGTCTTCGTTTGCTGTTAAAAAAAAAAATTTCTGAGCAGCGTTTTACCAAAGCTTTTGGCCTCCCATGTTCACAGTGTTCCGACTGCTCCTCCCTTTGCTTTTCTGTGCTAGCTGCTGTCAAGGGTAGAAAGAGGGCGACACCAATTTGGAAAGAGAGTTTGTCTCCTAGGGGACTGAGTACTACAAGGAATTTTTAAAAAGGAGGACTGGCCAAGCAGGCGTGGCTCAGTGGTTGAGTGTCGACCTACGAACCAGGAGGTCCCGGTTCGATTCCCGGTCAGAGCACATGCCCGGGTTGCAGGCTCGATTCCCATTGTGGGGTGTGCAGGAGGTAGCTGATCAATGATTCTCTCTCGTCACTGATGTTTCTATCTCTCTTTCCCCTCTCCCTTCCTCTCTGAAATCAATAAACATATATTTAAGGAAAAAAGAGGAACACATCCATACAATGTAAGCCTTTAGTACTCAACGCATTCGTGAAATGAGCCTCCTTCTGAGGGCCACACTTGGCCCAGTGGGGAGGGGCCACCAGCTGTGTCCTCTGGCAGCTCTCCTGGTCCCCAGGGCTCCCCTCCCCTTGGCCAGGCTAGGGTGTTGCTTAGAGCAGGACAGAGCCCTCCTAGGATTCAACCGATGTAAAAACCCACGTATCCCAAAATGACCTGGCTTGCCAAGTATCCTTTCTGTGGATTAAATCCTGCGTGGGGTTCTGGCGCATTATTTCCAATGCACACACCTCATCTCCTGCCCTGCCCACCCAGGCTGTGAGGAGTTTTCATCCACGTATGACGCTCGTTGTGAGATCCCAGAGAGGAAGGTGCTATGAGAGACAAGTACAATGGTTGTGCTATTTCTGGGTTGTCCCTGATTTGAGTGCCTGATTCTTTCACTCATCTGGCCTCATTTTCTCTCTGGCATGTCTGTTCTGCTAATTGATTTGAAATGCTCTAAGCTTCCCCCTTTTTAAAAATGCATCTCCTATTGCTTGCTATACCGGAAGCAACTTCCTCTCCATGGCACTGCGGCCCGACAGGCGTTCCAGTTTGTAGAAGGGGATCCACGGGAATATTTCCAAGCTCACTGGTGGTTTCCTGGGATTCTTACATAGTTCATGCATGCTTCTCGTCCGTGACCCCTCCCCTCCAGTCCTCTCTAATGCCCTTGATGGAAATAGAGAGTAAGGATTTCTGGGATGAGGATGCATAGACGTGAAAGGGGAAATTTTGTTTATGAGCAGAACTAAGCTACAGCCAGAGTATTTTCCCAGCCTGTTCTCTTCCCAAGAGGCTCATTACAGTAAAATCAACCAAATAAGGTGTTTCTCTCTCTTCACCGAGTGTGCAGTGATGCCTTCCAAAAATGAGTGGAGCCTTAACCTGTTTGGCTCAGTGGATAGAGCGTTGGCCTGCGGACTGAAGGGTCCCAGGTTCGATTCCGGTCAAGGGCATGTACCTTGGTTGTGGGTACATCCCCAGTAGGGGGTGTGCTGGAGGCAGCTGGTCGATGTTTCTCTCTCATCGATGTTTCTAACGTTCTATCCCTCTCCCTTCCTCTCTGTAAAAAAGTCAATAAAATATATTAAAAAATAAAACAAAAATGAGTGGAAAGAGGCACTTTCCAAGACTGAGTGATGCGGAGGGTAAGGAGGTAAAGTGACTTGGATGGAGCAGACATCAGCAAACCCCACACAGGTGGTAAGCTAACCGTGGACCAGTCTAGCCTCTAGGCCACCTTCTGCACCTTCTCCATCTCTGTCCTCCTGGTCACCATCCTGAACATGACAGGCATCACCCATCTTTTCACCACATTCAATTGTCTTTGCTCAACTTTCTCACAGGATTTCACACCGCTGTCTCTCCACGTAGTCATTCATTCTGTCCGTCACACATTTCCTGAACACCCCCTCGCTCTGTGTCAGGTTCTGAACACTGGGGATTCAGCAATTTACAAGACCGACAGAAATTCTTGCCTTCGTTGGGCTTAAATTCTAGTGAGAAGACGACAAATCAAAACAAGTAAATCGTACTGTGTGCTACCAGGAGGTAAGAGCTATGGAAACAATAAAGTGGGCAGGGGAGAGGGTAAATGAAGACAGTTTTTAACAGAATTAACAGAGGTGAGATGGTAAGCCATGGAGATACCTGGGGGGCAGCTGGTCTGCTACGTGTGGGAACTTGTTTGGTATTTGAAGGGGCCCTGGGGGACTGGAAAGAAGCAAGCAAGGGAGAAAGAGTGCACAGACATTGGTATTGGTTCTGGGTCAGATGGGAGGCCATTGGAATCTTCTCCTCAGGGAGGTGACACCGGCTGACCCTGGATCCCATGAGGAGAGTAGATAGCACACCAGGAAGCACCTATATCTTTCCTTGGAATTTTCTCTTCGAATGGCTTCAGCAATTGCTCTCTTGAGTCTCAATTTACTTTACTGACCCTGCCTGATGTCTGATTCCCCAACCTTATTTTGCTGATGCCTTTCAAATGTATTTCTTACAGAATATGAGATGCAGAACAGGAAAAATTAGGAATCTATAATAATAAAAGCGTAATATGCAAATCGATTGAGCAGCCAAACAGCAGAATGACTGTCCGGATGACCATGCTATGACATGCACTGGAGCCAGGCCAGCCAAGGCGGGTGTGATGCAATTTGTTGGGGGGGCCCTGCCATCGCCCCATGATCACCCTGCAGAGGGAGGCCCAGGCCACTGGCCGGTGGGGCTATCAATTGAGGGGGCTCTGTGATCGCCCCAGAGAGGAAGGCCTGATCGATGGGAGGAGGGGGGCTCTACTATCATCCTGCAGAGGGAGGCCCAGGCTACCTGGCCAGTGGCACTGTGGCAGGTGGGCAGGGCCTCCCTCTGCAGGGCAAACGATTGTGGGGGCTCCCAGGCTGCCAGAGGACACAGGTCAGGCTGAGGACCCCCCCCCCCCCCCGAGTGCACAAATTTCATGCACTGGGCCTCTAGTATTTTAATGTCCAAAATGATCACATAAAACACAAAGGACTAACAACATGAGTATAGTACTGAATGATAAAAAAGCAGGGCCTTTGGGATTTTCTCAACATTCTTATAGATAGAAGTCTCAGGATGGAGTGTGCCAGCTGAGAGTTGCAACCTCCTATCACATCATTTCCACTCTCACCCTCAGAACTGTTGTCTTGCATGGGTCCTCAGCACACTGGAGTGCTGGAGGCAACCAGCTTTCCGAAGAAGAAAATGAGCCCTTATTCATAATTGCCAAGACTTGGAAGCGACCCAGCTGTCCTTTAGTAGGTGAATGGAAATATTATTCAATGCTAAAAGGAATAAGCTACCCAGCCATGAAAAGACATGGAAGGATCTTAAATGCATATTACTAAGTGACAGAAGCCAATCTGAGAAGGCTACACAGTGTATTATTCCAACTCTATGACATTCTGTAAAAGGCAAAACTGTGGAGACGGTAAAACGATCAGTGGCTGCCAGCAGTTCGCAGGAGAGATGAATAGACGAGCACAGAGGATTTTTAATACAGTGAAAGTACTGTCTATTGCACTACAATGACGGGTACATGTCATCACACATTTGTCCAAAGTCATAGCATATATAGCACCAACAGTGAAACCTAATGTAAGCTATGGACTGTGGGTGATTATGATGTATCTATCTAGTATTGATGGTAAAAAAGGTACCACTCTGAGGAGGGCTGTTGATAATGGTGGAGGCTGTGCATGCGTGGGGTAGGGATGTATCCGAAATCTCTGTGTCCTCCTCTCCGTTTTGCTGTGAAGCTAAAACTATTCTAAAAATAAATAAATAAATAAATAAATAAATAAATAAATAAATAAATAAATAAAGTCTTTTTAAAAGCCCTGATTTTTAGAATTTGCTGATTTCAGGGTAGTAATACTATAACATGGCTAACATGAAACTACCAGTGTATGTGGTATGAAGTACCTACATCCCCTCTAACATGAAATACTGCTTTTGCTCTCTGTTGTTTTAATATATATATGTTTGTGTCTAGACATTCGCTTTGATACCATGAATCTGTTTGTCACTGTGACTGAACCGTACCTTGAGGGTTTTGAGTCAAGGGGAATGGTTTGATTTATAATTTACCAACTCATTCCAGTTTCTGTGATAAGAACAGATTATGTGTGTGTTGGAAGAGGAAAGAGAGGAAGTAGGAAAATAGTTGCTGTGATCGGGATGAGAGAAAATGGGCTCTGGATTATGGCAGGAACATGTGGCTGAGAGCATACACATTTTCGAGGAAGTGCCGGAGAGTTTTCTGAAGCACGGATTGCGCGCAGTGAGAGAGCGGTTGAAGAAGGAGTAGCTCCAAACACTTCAGGTTTGAGAAAGGACAAATGGGAAGATGGCAGAGAGGCAGAGCCTATGGGTCTATCTAGTTGTTCATGGACCCTGTGCTTACTCTAAAATATTATCCAAGTAGAGACACCAGGAAGGAAGTTGAAGTCCTGAGTCCTGGGAGAGTTATGATAGTTATAAATATGTGAGACCCGTCAGCATGTTGTTGTCTGTTAAAACCATTGGTAAGAGGCTGGTAAGAAATGGATTGAGAAAGTTTGATAAACTTCCACATGGAGGTGGAGGGAAGGGAGACTCGGTAAGGGAGCAACATTGAACTAGGAGGATGAACCTGCTAGTGATGTTCTGAGGAGAGAAGTAAAAGTGTTTCAAGAAGAAGGTAGTTATTGGATAGACTTGTTGATAGTGAAGTAGAAGGGCAGAAAATAGATGCTTCCGACCCTTGGAATTGGAAACTGGTGAACTTAGAATAATTACAATGAAATGATGAGTTCAGTCAGAAGCTTGACTGAAGGTTGAAGAAAAAATTGGACCTGGGGAGATTGAAATAGTCCGTTTTTTGTTACTAACAATAGTTATATTTTACAGAATCACCACAAACGCTACTATATTAGTGACTATGGAGCCCTTAGAGGAAATACAGGATTATGTTCCTGTGAACCTCTGTTTAAGACACTGTCATCAACCAATCAATAAATAAACTTATGTGTGTTTCCATTTAAAGAGACCTTGTTTATTATATACTGTGGACTCATTAACATTGAACTTATGGCCAACAGCTCTATAACTCATACCTGAACACATATTTTTTGAGCACATATTTTTTCTCCATAAAGCACATCATAACTTTCTTGTTCTTAGGGGTACTAGAAAGCTCAGCAGTACTCCCGGGGGCGATTTGAACAAGAAAATTACCCACAAAAGGCACAGAAATGGGGAAAATGTGGCACTAAGTAGACCAAAAAGGTATAAGAGCTGAAACAAGAAGGCATCAAGCGCGTCATCTTGTTCAGCCTCAGCTAGGAATGCCCATGTCGGATAACTCATTTTTTTTTTTTTTTTTTTTTTTGCTGCTTATATACATGATGACTGCAAAAAGTGCCATGAGCATTGAATTTGGGGTCACAAAAAATGGCAAGCAGGCAGATCTGCATATAAAGAATCTGTGAATAATGAGGATTGACTATACTAATGGCAACCGATGATTGTTGGCGCCTATTCAACACCAACAGGAATCCCCAATTTGGGGTGCAGTGAAGAAGGATACTTTATTCCGTGGACAACAGCTCAATTGTGATACTGCACAGCTGTGAACACAGCACGGCTGTGAGGCGGCTCTGGGGCCAGGCCCCTCCCTGGCTAGACAGCTCTGCTCCACTCTGTGCCAGTCTGTCTGCTCTGCGCTGGTCTGCTCTGCTGTGCTCTTCACGTTTCAGCTCAGACAGGGAGACTCAATCTTCAGTGTTTGGTGGAAAGGGAAAGTGTGTTTTCAGAGTGGAGGGAACTGGCTTATATGGATAGAAGTCCCTGCTCCTGGTACCTGATTGGTCTGTTGAAATCCTTGCAGTTGGGTTGGTCCAAAAGACACTGCCCTGATTGGTCAGAATAGTGCCACTCTGGATGGTTGGAGCAGCTCTGATTGGATGGAGAAAGCCTCAGTTCCTATTGGTTGAAATTGGATTCCAGGAGCTCCTTTATGAGGCCTGGCTAGGATGACAGGAACACAGTGCAGGCAGGCAGTTCGGTGCAGGCCTCTCCCTGAAGTGCAGTTTGTGTGAGAGGCCCCTGTGTGGAAATGGCTGCTAGGCTCTGTTTGTTACGTCTTAGATTTTTTTTTAATTTAAAATTGTTATCAATTACAGTTTACATTTAATATCGTTTTATATTAGATTCAGGTGTACAGCATACTTTACAGAGTGTTGCCCCTGACATTTCTAGTACCCACCTAACACCAAACAATATTATTGACTATATTTTCCATGCTGTACTTTACATTGCCGTAATTATTTTGAAACTACCAATGTATACTTCTCAATTCCTTCACCTTTTACACCCAGCCCCCCAAGTCCCCTTCCCTCTGGCAACCACCAGTCTGTTTTCTGTATCTATGAGTCTGTTTCTGTTTTGTTTGTTTAAGTTCATCTTTAGATTCCACATATAAGTGAATTAATATGGTACTTGTCTTTGTCTGATTGACTTATTTCACATGGCATAAAACCCTGTAGTCCAACTATGCTGTTACAAATTGTAAAATTTCATTATTTTTTATGGCTGAGTAATATTCCATTATATATATATATATATATATATATATATATATATATATATATATATCACTTTTTAAAAAAAAAATCCACTCATCTATTGATGGACACTTGAGTTACTAGCCCTTATATAGGGTATCTAAGTTTCCTGCAGACTCCCTTCTCTCCCTGGCAGATAGAATCCCCATGGATTTTCACATCGATTTTTCTTTCTGTCTTTCCCTCTCTCTTCTGCTCCCTCTAAAAATCAATGGAAAAAATATCCCCGGGTGAGGATTAAAACAAAAACAAAAAGAGGAAACTACAACAACGTATAAAACAGAATCTAATGGTTCATTCCAGTGGGTTTTACTACCTCTTCTGCGTTATCAGTCCCTCTTGCTTTCTTTTCTTGGCTCTATTTTTTTTTTTGGAACATACCCCCTGTCTAACGACAGATCTAGCTATCACTTCTGGGTGTGCATTGGCCAATCTCTCCTCTTTATCTCAGTTGTCTGAGTTGCCAACTTATATTTTAAACTGCTGATTGAATTATTTTCCTATGAATTAGAATCTTAGGTAGGAAGGCAGAGACTCAGTCTGGATCCTTCCTACCCCTTACTCCTTGTGGGGTAACCCCAAAGTGGGAGGAATACCACAGTCGTGGGGGTCCCCTGCTGAAGACTGAGGGGTCCAAGCCCCAACCTGGGGAACAGGCACACGGCGAAGAAGCAGGGCTTACGTCTGGGAGAGCCAAAGGGCTCTAGAAACCAAGGTTTCACTCTCTCTGGGCCCCATCAGAGGCAGCAGTTTGAAAAGCATCTGGGTCATATGTGATGGCGATGCATTGACTAATGTTAGGGTGTGTGCTAGAGAGCTAGGGATCTGTTGGAACTTTCTCTAGAGTTTGAAGGGCTGGTGGATACCTTTTTATTTACCGTTTTTTCATCTAGCTGGTCTGATGCTGGCAGGCACCTTCCTTTTATTTTTTTCCTGTTTCCTATTTTAGTCTGTTGAAATTTTGAATTTTTCCTAAGGATTAACTCAGATACACCTCTAATAAAACTCTTACTGTAGTTCTACCTTATGCTTCATAGTGGAAACTTGTAAATAAAGAGTGGATTTTGTCAGGAACTTGATGTTTTGTGGACTAATGGCCTGAATGCTTTTCCTTTCCACTAAAATTGTAGACACGGTTAAATTAGTTTTTTTTTAAAAAAAAAAATAATTCTGGGAAAGATGGCTTGTGGTACAATGAAATGGACTTGGGTTCTACTATAGGATCTGACTCTAGAGAGCTGTGTGGCCCTTAGTCAGTAACTTTCTTTCTCTGGACTTCACCTCCTCTATTGCAAAATGAGGTGATTAGATTCCCATTCTCGAAGAATTCACTGGGCTCTGATGTTACATTTAATCAGTGGAAGCCCTTTTGGGACTGAGGCAATCCTGTACATTTTTACATACAGAAGCTGTCCAATGAATGTCTCTTGAACTGATCTTAGGCCATTTTTTTATTTTTATTTTTTAGTTTCTCTCGATTTTAGGTTAGTCTTGATGGCCTTTGAAGGAGGTAGGTCCTGTGCTCCAATTATACATCTGTTCTACTTCTGGAAGAAATGTGGCTTGAAAGAAATCCATCCATTTACAACACAGAGTGATCCCTTAAGCATAACGGACAGCACGCTTAGGGTTGGGATACTGAGGCTGCCGTAGCCTGTGTCTTCCCCACGTGGCATCCTAGGCCAATGGCAGGTCCGCGTGGGAAAACAAGGATGCGTTATCTGTATTCTCTGGAAGACCCTCTTGGTCAGATCACTGTAGCCTCTCACTCAGACAAACTTCTTCCTCACTAACATGAACCCTGACACTTCTCTGTGAAAGAAGAAGGGAGGAGGCTGTGGAGGGAAAACAGGGGGGAAGAGCTAGTCAAGCCAGACAGTGGATGTGGGGAGCAGCCCAGCTCAGACGGTGATCCCTCGTCCAGCTCTGCCTGACTTCTCTGAGCCCAGTGCCCTCTCTGCGTGGGCTGTGGCCTTTGCCCTTTACCCTGATCCGCCCTGTCCTAAGCACATTTGCCCCTTTTCCAATAAAGGCAAACCAAATTAAACCTATAATTATCATTGCTAATTCCACTCAATTAGTCAGAAACCAGCAGCCAAATTGGCTTTCTCATAATTATCTGATAAGCAGTAAGCACATCTCATAGATTATAATTAACACTACTTAATTAAAATCTAATATACATACAGCCTTTTCTCAAAATACATCTAATTGGGTTCAGAAGCAGCAGCAGAGACAAATTCTTCTTTGGTTACCCGTTCATAGGAGTTCCAACACCCACTTATTCTCTCAGACCCCAGAGAGAACAGAGGGTAGGTTGCAGATACTTTCGCTGACTTATTCTTTCAGAAAGTGATGTGTTTTCTCCTCAGGGGGACGAGAAAAAATCAGTCCACTTTTTTGAAGCGTCTTTCCCAAAGTAAGACATGCCCGCCCACCATGGCCGCACTGCTGACTTATGCTTCCTGCCAGGGAGAGGTCAGCTCCCACCTTAGATTTCTCTAGTTGTCTTTCCTCCTGTGCCAGAAGAGTTGCCATCAAACTTCCACCGAACATCCTAGCAAAACTTTAAAAAAGTGAATGGGATGCAAAGAATGTTGGAAGCCCTGAATGGCTGCGATCTGTCTTTTTCACCCACTCCCATCTCCCGGGAGCTGAGGCCCACAGGTGTCTGACGTTACCTTCCCATGCGGTTGCCAGCTGCGACTTGAAGGCAGAGTAGTCAACAACTTGCAAGTGAAAAGGCTATTCTTTATGAGCCTGCTGGCCACCTTGCTCTCAGGTGAGTTCCGGGAGCAGGTTAAAGAGGCGCAAACACGGCTGTTATTCGCGTTCTTAACGAGCTCGTGCTATTCCGACCGGTAGGCAAGGAGCTGCGGCCGCCCTTGGCGAGCTGAAGGCAGAGGAGGAAAAAGAGAGGAGAGAACGACTGTGAAGGGGAAAAACTCTGTCAAGAGTAAGTAACCCTTTTCTGGGCACAGTGGCAGCGCTGTGCTTCTAGCTGACTCGTCACGTGCAAACCGTAGGGAGATGTATGCATGGTGAGGCTGTGTATGTCCTAAGGGTCCTGTTGGGCTGATTTCAGAGCTTTCTGCAAATTGACCTTATTTGTCTTTAGTGCCTAATCTAGTGCCAAAAAGTGGAAGAGAATCACTGAAGGGTTTCTGTATTGGTACCTAGGTGGTAGGTGGTTCAATGCTCACATTTCGGAATATCCCACAATGCCTAGGAGTGTCCGCTGAGGGGTGGCCATCGCAGAAGAAACAGGAGCAGCTCTCCCTGTGGGTACTTCTCACTGCCCACTCTTCTTTGTGTCACTCACATTATTAGTCATCACCAGAGCAATGTCTGCCCTCCCTGCTAGAGCATATGTTTCACAAAGGCAAGACCGGGTTAGCTTTATTGCCCACTGCTTTATTCCCTACTATCTCCTCAGAGGCTCACATGTGATAAATGTCCAACGCATCCCTGTTAATGAATACATGAATGAATGTTTTATGAGTTCTTTTCTACTGAAAAAAAAAATCAAATTGACTATCAATTATGGCTGCATGGGGATGATCCTTGAAACCTGACCTGTGAGATGGATTACATTTTCATTACCACTAAACCTCTCCTGTGAAGTCCATTTCCCATCAGGAGGACGGATCAAAACTAACCACCCAACAACAATCAGAGGGGGAGGGAGGAGTTCACTTATAATTGGTCTTGGTGTGTCTTCTCTCTGCCTATTTCTTTCTTTATACCTCAACCAAACGTTTTGACCAGTGGGTCAATCTTCCGCAATGGAAGCCAGCTTTGGCAAACTATTTGAGTGTTGGCCATCCTTGGCTAGCCTACCAAGGGAGAAGCTGTGCATGCCTCGGAGGATGATGCTGTAGGTTCAGAATTCCCTGACTGGGTTGCGGGCCCCAGTGCCATTTTCCTCCTTGTGTCTCGGAGTCCCGTTGACTTTGCCAGGTCAGCAGGGTGATGACAGATGTGTGACTAAAGGGAGGCCTCGGTCTCGGCCATCGTGTTGCTGGTGGCCCTTCGAAGCTTTTGAAGCCTTTTGTCTTTCATCCTCGTCCCACTCCCAGGGCCCCTCTGAATGAACACAGCTTGCTGCTCACCACCCATTGCCCCTGGGAGGGCGGTGCTGCCATCTCGCCTCTCTCTTCCTGCCCTCCCACCCAGCAAGGGCTTTTTACAAATTTCAGTATCGTGACTGGAAGCATTTTTATTCCGCAGGAATAATCTCTGGGGAGAAACTCCATTTATCCTGTTTCTTTGAGTGAAGTTGCCTTGGCCACCTAATCCCTCAGTCACGCTGGGCTTTCTGTCATATACCGGGTGTGAATAAATTATATTTTCAAAGGTTAAGACTGGATTTCAGCAGGCAACCCACCTGCTGATGTCTCTGTTATTTCCTGGACCCGAGAAAGAGAGCGAAAGGCGGTGGGTTTATGGAGAGGAGAGACCTCTGTTACGACGCCATCTCTGGGAGGGTGGTGGTAATTCCTTTGCAAAACCTTGGATCCTCTCTTCTCTTCTGCGTTTACTGCAAAGGTGCTTCTTGTTTTGAAAAGCCATGGGTTTAGGCTGGCCGCTATGGGTTTATCTCTCTGTCTGCAACATTTAATGCAAGGGGGAAGAAATAGAAAAGAAGATGAACAATGGTTGGAGGAGGAAAAGGTTGAAGAAACAGGAAGATGTATAGGCAGTTGTTTTTTCGGTGGTCTGCAGTACCACTGGCAGCTTTCTGTTGCATTGCGTCTGGGCCTGGTGCTGGGCCTGGATGCACCTGGGTGAGGCTAAGCTGGGAACGGAGTCTGGCTGCTGCTAGTAACAGGTTGGGGTTACTTATTTAGAGGCATGAGGTTCAGCAAGGCCAGATGCTGCTTGCTTG